>NW_024412413.1:23237664-23259996 GCF_014898765.1 Herpailurus yagouaroundi | reverse complement strand
GACTGCACTCCACAGTAGGACTGCACTCCACAGTAGGACTGCACTCCTTCCCTCACATCCCAATACCTTCTAATTCCAGAAGAGTCAGGCACTGTAATCTCATGCTTTCACTCGAACCTGTCTGAAGGCAAACAAATTCAGCATCTTATACCCCCTTTTTTGGAGGGGTGGAGGGTTCTCCGCTAAAAGGTGCCAACTAAAATTACACTACACAATGTAGCAATAGAGGGATGGTTTTTTGTACAGGACCTAGGAGTGCACTGCTCCCTGTCTTTCATGAATTAAAGTTAAAATCTGCTATCTGCACATAATTAATTCGATGTTAGAAATCAGATTTTACAGGCCATGAACAAAGAACTATTGAGAGACAGCTATGAGTTTGTGTTCCTGATTTTGAGCCAGCTGATCAGTCTGTTGGCTTAAAAAAAAATTTTTTTTAAAGGAAGAGGACATCAGTTGAATTTTGTTGTTGTTGTTCCAGGTTTTTGTTTTTGTTTTTAAATCAAGCTATACGCAGGAACAGTAACTTTCTTTCAGCTGAAAGTCTGGTATAGATTTTAGCGTTTGGACATAGGAGCCCTTTCAGATCCCATCTGGTTGTTAATCTGCAAAGGATGAAAGATTTACACAAAGGGCCTCAACTCTGAAGCGTCATTAAGTTCTATTGGGTCAATAATTCCTGAAAATGAATTTGAACAACAAAGCTCAATAATTCTATAGACATTGTTAGCCTGTTTCTTTGCAGTGGAAAAAGGTAGAAGGTGAGGGAGAAAATAAATGTGCTTGGGTAGGAGAGATTAGGGGAAAAAATGGTTAGAAGAGAAGAAACACCCTCCACCATGAATCCTAGATCTACCTTTCAGCTCAGAAGATGCCCAGTTTTCTGCAGTAAGAAATGCTTTCCAATGAGTGAATGCATTTTGCAGCTTGGACTGTGTACCCAGCTGTCTTCCTAAGGGGTCTGGTCCTGAGGTAAGTTAACACCCCTTTATGATGCCATTGGGATTTCTGGAAAAGAGATGGGACAGAGGATTAAATAGACATCCAGTGTTGAGAGTGACAGCACCTCATGTGTCAGTACCATCAACTTCTCCTGCAGAACCATTCAGATCTGGTTCTGTTGAAGGCCCATGCCTGGTCAGGTACAAGATCATGAGTATCCTCAGGAATTTTATCAAGGATAAAGTTAACTAGTTCTGATAAATTGAAAGCCAACCTGGGGTGCTTACTGTTTTATAACCTATAGCAAGATTCTCGAAGGTGTTGTCTCCTGGAAAAGATGCATTGTGGAAATGACTCCTCTGAATGCAAAGGTCCCATGTGCAGTGGCCATTCAAATAGAGAGTTGAGAAGATAGGGGCAGAAGGATGCAGTGATTGGCGCAAAGGGCTGTCCTAAGTGCCAGGCAGGATGCACTTCCCTGGGACCCTCTCATTCCACAAAAATCCTACCAGGTAAGAATTGCTGGATTCATTCCAAGACCCAAAAGTGCTAAGTGATGGAAGCAAGGTTTAAAATAAAGAAATCTGACTCCAGTGTGTACTTTTTAAGTAGTAGGGTATGCCTTTTTGGTGGAGAAACCTGAGCTTATAAAGTTTACCAAAAAAACATGAGACCCAACTTTGAGAGCATAATTCATTCATCACTAGGGGCTGCCTATAGAGTAATAAAGACACATGCAGACATCAAGACCTACCAGTGTGTTAACACACAAGAAAAGACCCAATGAAGCTCATGTATCTTATAGCTGACAGGTAGATGATTTATAATGGCCATTTAATTCTGCTGTGGAATCATCAAAAAGTGGAGCCACTTCTTTAAAACATCGTCCTCTATGATATTTTTAATAACTTCCCCACTCCTTCTGTGCCCCCATCCCCAGTTATCCCTCAATAGCTAATCCCTTCCTCTGGTCACTGGTTCCTCTCACCCTGAACACTTCCAATTACTGAGTTGTTAACTGGACTAAAACAACCACACAGACCCTCTAGAGTAAGCCCAGAGAAGTGGCAATCGTTGCCACAAGCAAGAGATGGCCCATCTTAAAAGAAAACAAACCAAATATACACAGGCCTCACACCCTGATTACTTCCCAGAGGTGATCCAGTCATCTGTTGAGGCAATTCTATTCTTTCTCTTTTTCTTTCTCTCGCCATTCCTTGCTTCTTTCCTTCTTCTACCTCTCTCTCTTCTTTTTTCTTTTCTTTTTTTCTTCCTTCCTTCCATCCTTTCTTTGCCTCTCTCTCTTTTTTTCTTTCTTTCCTTCTTTCCTTCCTTCCTTCCTTCCCTCCTTCTTTCTAATAAAACTTCCAGCCATGCCCATAGATATAGATAAGCACAGCCAGGAAAGTCATTAAAATTACAATCAACTACTTGAAGGACTAGGGGTCCTCTGAGGTCTCACAATGATGTAAAGTAGCTACTTCCTGAAGAAGAAATACTTAGGGACCTTCTGTGACCAGAGGAGAGAAGATGTGGCCCATGTTCATCAGCAGCCATGTCTGCACTTCCAATCCAAAGCTATACCTCCCAACAGTGGGGAGATGGGAGAGAAATGTTACACATCAAAGCCTTTGTAGTTGATATCTTGCTGAGAGCCAAGGCCCTCTCACACCTATCTTCCTGGTGAGGAATTAGTTTCTCTGTCCAGTTAGGAAGAGTAGTTTGAAAGGCCAGTTATTTCCCTTTTGTGTCGGAAGAAAAGACCAGAGACCCATCACCAAGAAAGCCCCCTCATTCCAACATTCTTCCATCAGCTTCTCCCACACTCTCTTGGGCTTTCCTTGGAGGGACAGTGTGAGATGGTCCTTCCTGCCTCTGGAGACGACTGTGATATGGATTCAGGAAATATATTCATTCCTTTAGCAAAGGTCTATAGGAAGCAAATATGATGTAAAAGAAAATGTTAGTAAGGATAAAAAACACCACAGATGTAGTCCTCACCATGGCAAGGAGCTCACAGACTGGTTGGAGAGAGGGATAATCAGAGTATTATATGAAAATACAGTAAGGACTATGACAGCCAGGCATGGATTTCATGAGCATAGACAGACTGAGACAGTAAATCAGATCAGGGCTAAGAAGAGGCTCCTGGAAGTGAGGATTGAGTCTTAAAAGACAAATACTAGTTTGGGGGACCTGGGTGGCTCAGTCAGTTAAGCGTACAACTTCTGTTCAGGTCATGATCTCACAGTTGGTGAGGTCGAGTCCCACATCAGGCTCTGTGCTGGCAGTGCAGAGTCTGCTTGGAATTCTCACTCTTTACTCTCTCTCTCTGCCCCTCTGCCACTCACAGTTTATCTCTCTAAAAATAAACAAATAAACTTAAAAAAGTATTAGTTTGGAAAAGAGAAAATGAGACCATGGACTAATGGCCCAATAATTATTCTTAACTTAGAAATAACATAATTCTATCATGGGCTGAATTGTGTCTCCCCCAAATTCATATGTTGAAGTTCTAAACCTAGTACCTCAGAATATGACTGTATTTGAAAATAGGGCCTTTAAAACGACTATTAAGGTAAAATGAAATCATATGGGTGGGCCCTAATCCAATATGACTGGTGTCCTTAAAAGAAGAGATTAGGGCCCCTGGGTGGTTCAGTCGGTTAAGTACCTGACTCTTGATTTTGGCTAGGGTCATGATCTCACAGTTGTGGAACTGAGACTCGCATTGGACTCTGCACTGGGCATGGGACCTGCTTGAGATCCTCTCTCTCTCTCTCTCTCTCTCTCTCTCTCCCTTCCTCCCCCCATCCCCCTTCCCTGCTCACGCTCTTATGCTGTCTCTATCTCTTGAAGAAGAAGAAGAAGAAGAAGAAGAAGAAGAAGAAGAAGAAGAGGAGGAGGAGGGGATTAGAACATAGACACACACAGATGAAAAAATGTGAGGACACTGAGATAGGAAAGCCATGTACAAACCAAAGAGAGAGACCTCAGAAGCAATCAACCCAGCTGACACCTTGATCTTGGACTTCTAGTCTCTGGATCTGTGAGGAAAGAGATTTCTGTTGTTTAACCCAACCAGTCTGTGTAGTTTGTTATGGCAGCACTGGAAAACTAATATACCCTCTTAAGAGAGAGACTTCAAAAAAATAGTATACCAAGAAAATGTTCTTCAGGGGTGTCTGGGTGGCTCAGTCAGTTAAGTGTTTGACTCTGGAGTTTGGCTCAGGTCACAATCTCACAGTTTGTGAGATCAAGCTCCACTTCAGTCTCTGTGCTGTCAATATAGAGCCTGCTTGAGATTTTCTCTCCCTCTATGTCTGCCTCTCCCCCACTCATCTCTTTCTCTCTCTCAGAATAAATAAACATTTTTTAAAAGGTGTTCTTCATTAAGAGCAGCAATCTTGCCTTCTTTGTTTACTTTTCTATTCTAGCACTCAAGAATGATGTATAGGCTGGTACCCCATAAATGTCTATTCCCTGAATATCCCAAGCACTCCTGGCCTCAGGACATTTGCACTTGTTACCCACTATACCTCAATATTCTCACCTTACCATCTGCATTGTTCACTCTCTCTCTTCCTTCCAATCACTGCCAATTCCTTCTCCTTATCTGAACTTTTCTCAGCACCTACCACCTGACATAACACATGGTTATTTGTTTACTCTCTTCCCCCTATCTCCCTCACCCCTACTGGATTATAAATTCCATGAGAACAGAAATGTTTTTCTGTGTGTGTGCAGTTAACTTCAGAAGTTAAACAGTACCTGGCACATAGTAAGCACCAATAAATACTTGTTGAACAAAGGAATGCATCGTTCATATTGTCGTATACTCCCTGAAAGCCATCATCATCCCTTTGCTCCAATTCTGTGTTCATGAAACCACCCTGTAGTCTTAATTCAGTGCTCTTAATGCCAGGAAGAGATTTCTCTGAAGAATTCCTTTTGTCTTTTTTTTACTTTAACAATAAGACCCATAAAACAGACAACAGTTTTATAGATGAGTTCTAATAAACATGGAAGGGCTTCCCATTGTCCATAAGGCCAAGGCCAAATCCTTAGTACATCATGATCAGCCTCCTGCTTTTTCCTCCTCCTCCACCCCCACTACTACTCTCTGCCAAGACTGAGTGGGACCTCCTCTGTGGCCAGCAAAGTAGTTTCCTGTGGTGACCTTTGCATGTGCTGTTTCTTCCCCTTACCAACCTCCCTCTGACTTTGTTAAGTATTCTTTCAAGGGCAGATTATCAGAGCTGAGTTTCAGACATAGAGGACCAAGGAAGATCAGAGAAGGCCACCAGGGAAGCAAATCTCTGGGTTTCATGGGAGCTTTAAGGTCATGAAACCTGTCCATAAAGGAGACAAGGGAGACCAAATACAGCTACTTTATTTACTGTATGTGTCCACTTAATGTTCTTTTTTTACTTGATTGTACTTCATATCTGTCCCCATCAATGTTTGAAGTGATAAATTTAAAAACTAAGGGGTTGTACTAATTTAACTCAGTCTATACATTTTACCCACAACAGTGTATAGATGTGAATTTTATGAAAACTTGATTGACTTTAAACAAGAGCAAGATATCATTTTGCATTTGTTAGATGGGGGAATGCATACAATTCAGATGATATCAAGCATTAGCAAGGATGTATAAGAATGAATCGTCATGTACACACTGCTGGAAGTGCTGGAATCTTCTTGGAGGGTGCTTGGTTCAGCGGTTCCACGTCTTGGCATTTGCCCTAGAGAGACACAGACGTATGCTCAAGGAGGCACGTTTGAGGGTGTTCACAGTAGTACTGTCACAGCCAAACACTGAAAACAATCTAAATGTCCATCAATGCAGGAATGGCTAAATGAACTCCAACATGCTCATTCTATGGGTTACTACATAGTCATTGAAAAGCATGAGATGTATCTATTTGTACCACACAAATAGATTGCCTGTGAACTCTCTGAACTTAGGGGTTTAATTTTTTCTGTTGGTTTCCCCAGTGTATCCCTTGTAATTCAGAACAGTCCCTGGCATCTAGCAGCTACCCAATAAATATTTGTTGAATAAATGGAAGTTTAGTAAAAAGCATGTCACAGAATATGTTCAGTATGATACCCTTATATGTGATCATTTGTATTGGAAAAAAGAGAAAAATAGTATTTTCTATGGATACATGTATGCATGTGTGTTAATGCTTAGGAAAAGATCCGGAAGGATACAAACAAACTGGAAATTCACTGGGGGCAAAGCAAAGAGGGTCAGTAGGGACCTCAGCTTTAATGGTAATGTTTTAATTATTACAAGGAGAATATTCACATATTACTTGGCTAATAAAAAATTAATTTAGAAAAATTTTAAATGCATGATTAAAACTGTGATGCTTTCTCCTGAGGGGGAGGAAAACAATTAGTCCAGTATTCTTTAATTTTCCTTTGTCTAAAAATGGGATGGGTCCCAGAATTTGAAGCTAGAATATAGTCTGCAGATGCAGAAGAATTGGGGTCTACCATTTCAGGGAAAACTGGTGTTCATGGAGATCATGATGAAGAAACAGGTCCCTGGAATTTTACTCAAGAAGAAAATTAAGAAGTAAAGAAGAGAGATGGGTTCTAAAGGATCCCAAAGTGAAGATGACTAACATTGTTGAGTCACCAGCAGATGGACTGTTTGGGAGAAAGACCTTGCTTCGAGGGGAGATAATTAGTGGCTTTGGAAATTCTGGCCTTGAAGTGATTGTGAGATGTCCAGTTGTAAATATCTGGTAGGCAGGGGGATATTTGTGGAAATGGAGCAGGGATGGTGCCAATTTGGGGGTTATTTGCATAGAAAGGGTATTGAAGCCATGGAATTTAAATGAGCTCTCCGGTGGGGAGAGAATGAGGACTGATGAGCAGGGGGCAGGTATCTAGTCGACAGCCACTCCGGGTAGGGAAATACACAAGTATGTTGCTTGTAGCAGTACCTCTATCACACCACTCAAATGGCCAAGCATTCAGACAATAATGCCAATGACTGAATTTAAACCAATATGAGTCAACAGGAAGCAACTGTTAGCAAGTTCATTAGCAAGAGTCCTATTTCTGTCTGTTGTCAATTGCAATCAATTGCCTAGACAAAGATATCCTTAATTGATGAGGTCATTCCTGCCTCTAAGAATTACAACCTGTATGAAATGCACCAATCTTGTGTTTCCCAGGGCAGGCCTCTCCCTTCGTGTAGCACCAGACTAGTAGTTGTACTGGACCACCAGGGCAGATTATCCACAGAATAACACCAAATCACTACCTCTGTGCTATGATTTCAGGACAAGGATTCCTCACAAGAAGCA
This sequence comes from Herpailurus yagouaroundi, assembly GCF_014898765.1. NCBI lineage: Eukaryota > Metazoa > Chordata > Mammalia > Carnivora > Felidae > Herpailurus > Herpailurus yagouaroundi. The sequence goes on along the minus strand of NW_024412413.1, from coordinate 23,252,725 downwards.
TCAGATCGATGCCCAAAACTCTACTAAAAGGCTCAGTCCCTTATCTCAGTTAAAAGGCAGGTAACCTCCATGGCAATGACACTTGGGAAAGGATGCTGCCTTAGGACTCAGCCCAACTGGGAGTCAAATCCCATTTTACTCCTTAGGTCTTTGAGCTTGCCTCTCAAAACCTCTATTTCCATATCTGTAAAATGGAGTAATAATGTCTATCTTGCAAAATTGCTACAAGAAATAAAAAAAAAACAACAAGGTACATAGACCACATGGCACATGATAGCCCTAGGATAAATAGCAACCCCCCTCCCCACCCTCCTGTCCCTTTTTGAGGAACAAAAGAAAACGATTTCTAAAGGCTTGGAGTGAGAGATATATTTGACTTACCAAATAGATTTGCTTTACTTCAGCAGTCCGGACAATACTAAATGATGACTTTGCCAATAAAATAACCTTTTATGAGGTGAGATCTATGCTCACCTGGATCTTGCACATCACCAAAGGAAAAACTCAACCTGCCTTACACTAAAAAAGGAATCTATAAATAAGCAGTGTCAGAAATCTTTTTTGTGGAAACTTAGGTGTGAGAAGAGGAAGAGGAAAGAAAAGCAGAAGAGTTCTTTACTGGAAGAAAACAGTCCCAAAGCATCACTATTTCACAGTTGATCCCTAATCTCACTGGGCTCTTCCTCCTGCTCTCTGTGATGAGGCCATTCTAGCATGTGCTGGAAGTAGAAGGGATTAGAAAGACGAGAGCAGGGGCAAGAATGGCAATTAGTGTGGAGCCAAGAACCCAGGGCCTGCTGTCTTACTGCACCTGCATGGTGCCAGAGCACCTGGCCTCACAGTGGATCAGCTCAGCCATCAGTATGTTCTAACCACATGGTGCCAGAGTCTTGAGTAACTGCCTAAACTTCTCATGCTGTGTTTTCATGCCTGGCTGTCAAATGACCCAGTCATTCTAGAGGGTTGGAAATAAATAAAAGATTGGGGAAAGAAAAGGATTTCCTCCTCCTGTACCTTGCCCAATAACCCCTACCCAGAAAGTGAGTATATGCATCCTAGTCACCCATATGCACTATTTCAGAGATATTTTAACCAATCCTCCCAGCCTACTTTACATTTTATTACATTTTATATTGTCAGATGTGTGGTGATATTTAAGTAAATTTGGATGATATAGAAGTCAAGAGAACAGGTTCTGGACCCTAAATACCACAGTCCATCCCATTTTGCCATTTATCAAATTATGTGACATTGAACATGTTACATAAGTTTTCTGTGCCTCAATTTCCTCATCTGTAAAATCATACAATGTGGATAATATTAGTACCTAATTTATTATTATTATCTATGTCATAGGTTTATTTTGAGACTAAATTTACAGATATAAAGCTATTTAAGTCAGTGGATTCATCTAATGCTATAGCATAAATCAGGCATATAGTTAGAACTCAGTAAATATTTGCTATTATTATCATTATTGTTAATATTGGCAACAGTTTAATCATAAAAGAGATTGTAAGAGACCATCCAATCTCTGTAATCCTGTGTATTATTTTCAACTCTATTTTTCACAATTATTCCATGATCTTACTTAATTCTCTGACTAACCTTCATTTATTCTGGAATATATATGTATATATGTGTGTATATTCTTGAATATATATGTACATGTTATTTATGTATGGCTTTTAGTAAAGCTGATAAAGCATAGTGCAATGATCACATGTCCCAGATTTTGTTGGATAACCCAATTTTATTTTTCTTTCATAAAATACCTTGATTTGTTAAATACATAGCTAAATAAGATTTAATTTTTGTATCACTGCAAGGTTTCCAAATACATAATTTTACAAATCAAGCAGAAGTCTTTTGGTCCTGACTTTTCATCCCGAAAATGGTTATAATGAGTATATGTAATTTTATAGAATAGGTTCTAATGATTCCCATGTTGGTAACAACACATCTAAAAATTACAGAAAAGAAAATGTCGTGAGGGCTTTTGACCTAGAGATTTGCTTTGTCGCTAAGGAAGCTGGTTTGCACCTTGGTCAACAGAGTGCTTTACACAGGGTGTAAGCAATTAGAGTGCAACCTTTCTGCTTCACACTAATGACCACAAGACCCAATGAACACATGATCTAGTGACTTCTGCTTATTAGTGAGAATGTGAAAAGATGCGAAGAAAAATAAACAGGCTATTTTATACATTAAAAATATTAGAAATACATCTCTGTATTACTTGTACTTAGTTCTTTTTCCAGTTTAGGATATTTAGGCCAAAGGCATTCAAGAATCCAAAGCTTGTGGGGGGCACCTGGGTTATTCAGTCAGGTAAGCATCTGACTCTTGAACTCAGCTCAGGTCTTGATCTCAGGGTTGTGAATTCAAGCCCTATGATGGGCTCTGCACTGGGTGCAAAGCCTACTTAAAAAAAAAAATATAAATGAATTTTATGCTTAAAGCTCCTTTAAAACAAAGTAAATTTTGTAATCCTTGCTATTAATTGGAGTATAGAGGGGTCCACAGAAGGAGGTTAGATTGGCTATATCTCAACAGAAAAATAATAGAAGAAACTATTCTTTAGGTTTTGAGTGAGAAGATCTGGACTTTGCATTCCTGATTCTGTCATGAAGAAGCTATCTGGCTTTAGGCAAATCATGCACTCATCTTTATGATTAGACTGTAAGACCACTGAGCTTTTATAGTACTTAGCAGTCTATTAACTATAAGACTGCTTGATTTTATTTAAAAATTTATGATGCTGGATGTAAGTGTTTCAACAGGGTTTTTCCGGATTCTTCTTTTGAAATTTTACCTTTGTCTTCAAGATTAATGGTGATTGCTTATCTGCTTTGCTTTGTTTAATTTGCACCCTCTCCCAAAGTAATGGAGTAATGTTGTCACAAGCTAAGGAACACCAGGAGCTGGAAGCAAGGAAGGATTCTTCAGCAGAGCCTTCAGAGGGTGTGAAGCTCTGCCAACAGCTTGATTTTGGTGACTTGTGGCTTCCAGAACTTTGTGAGAATAAATTGCTGTTTTGTTTTTGCCATGTGGTTTGTAGTGATTTGTTACAGAAGACCTGGGGAACCAATACAAGATATGTTTTCAGGAATGGATATGAGGGGCCCACCGGGCTCTCTCTTGAGTGATGTTTACTGGAGAGGTAGAGACTTAGGGAAGAAAGGAAAGAGAATAATAAGAGGATAAGACTTCACAGAAAGGTACAAATGACGTGGCAAGTTCTCTGAATAGGAATAGAGAAAAACAAATACATTTGAGACCATAGTAGGAGTATCAAGACTGGATATGGTTGTGCGTGAGAGAGACATGCAGAGGAAGACACTGGAGATAGGAAGCTTGCCAAAGTTCAAGCAAAAGTAGCATGGGATGAAATGAAAGCAATGGCAACAGAGTTGAGATTTAGCAGACACTGGGCCGAGGATTTTGTGATTATCTGGATGGGTTAGGGAGCAGGAGAGAGAAGTCCAAGTAACTCTTGGGGAAGCTCCAGTTTTAAAGGTTTAAACAAAGGAAGAGAAGCCAGTAAAAGAAACCAGAATTTCATCAGAGCTGAAGAGAGCTAATGGAGTACCAAAGAAGGCTAGAGATCAGAATAGGAGATACTATCTAGTGTTATGAACAGGTCAACAGGCTTCATAGAATTTGTTGATTGGCAATTGGTGATTTTTGATAGTCTGTCACCTATGGAATAGCATGCAGGAGTTATAAAAATTATAATGGGGTAAGAAAGGAAATAGACATATCAAGTACAATGTACTCCCTTAAGATTATTTTGGTAAAAGAGAGTAATGTGTAAAATGTAACTTGAAGTGAAGCAGTGTGAAGAAAAGGTCCTTTCGACTTTGATCAGGCTTCAGCATGTTAACATACTATCTCCAGAGAGCCCCTGCTAACCTGCAAATGATATGGGAAACACTAATTCATACTATAAATACATTTTGCCAGATGAGCTCATTGTCACTCAGAAAGAGCTATCACTCAAGAAGGATGCCTGAGGGACTGGAATATAGCATGAATCTGTGTTTACTAGGAAAGAACTCAAGGCAAGACCAGCTTATGCTTTATTGAAGTGCACAGGTGATGGTCCTTGAGAGCCAGGGTGTTGGGAAGGAAGTAGCATGAAACAATGAGCAAACTATAGGTAGGAAGTGGGGATGGGGTAGGAAAACCAAAGGCACCAAATGACAATTTTGCCTACTTTGCCATTCTGTCTAGGGACAGCCTTTGTCTTTCGGGTCCTCCAGTCACTCAGTGATTTGTTCTGGTAATTATCTAGCAAGTATCCTCCAAAGAGAACTCAAGGAATGGGTAATAATCTGAAAGTACACACTGCCTCTGATTTCTAGGCCTTTTCATATACTCAAGAGTATTTTTTAAAAGTGTTCAAGAAAGTGCAAACGGTTGCTGCCAGTATGAGAAGGTTTTGTGCAAAGATCCTCACAGAGCATCAAAAACAAAGAATTTTTAAGTGAAAGAGACCAGAGGTCATCCAGCCCTGTTCTCTGAAGCAGGGCAGGTCATTATCCAATATGTAAAACCATAGATCAGACCCTCCACTCTTCATTTCCTCTTGTTTGTTTACCACCTTAAATATTACAGTCCATAATGCATAATTTTTCTGATAGCAGAGAATATCTAGAAATATAATGACACTTGTAAAGAAATACAAGCAAGGTTAGAAAAGCAAGGTATCTAAAGGCCATCTGAGAGATCCTTCCATCTCTCCTCTTCTTATCCCAGGGACTCTGCCTATCAAAGACTCTTTGAGGGACCTCTCTGCCCTCAAAGACTGGTAAGGATTTATTACAGTTTTAAAATGTTTTATTCATAATTCTCCAGCAATATTTAGCAGTTGAGGATTATAAAGAAGAAGGATGTATGGAAAAATGGGCTTCTGTTGTCCAGACAATTAGACTACTGATAGTAATGATTGAGTTGGTTATTGTAAGGTTTGAATGGGGAGCATAATCTGAATGACTACCTATGAATTCAGTGTTTTATGAAATACAGAAGCTGTGTCCGTCAACCTCCTGGGAGCCTCTGTGAGGAAGATGTTAGGGTTGGCAGTAAAGATCCTGTGACAATAAGGTTGAGACCCAAAGAAAGGAGACAAATATTTATACCAACTGCAGAAGTCAGAAACCTCCAATCACTCAACAAATATTTTTTGACTTCCCACTATGAGCCAAACACTGAGCTATAAAGGCAAGGAATTCATTATACATTAGGAAGGAGCCCAAAGATTTAACCCTTATTATAGTATGTGGCATTTTAATGTGACATTGCATGGTGTTCCTCAAATGTGGAAATAATTTTCCTCACGTTTCAGAAGTAGTGAAGCACCAGGGCAATGGCAGGAGCAATGGAACAGATGGTGGCTCTAGCCCACGCATGGCTAGAGAGGAAGAAGATGCCAACATCCCTTGGAGATATGGTGCGTCCACTGGAAATGCAAGAAGTAGACTGACTATATTCCTTGTCAGATGAGGACTCTGGTTCTCACATTGCACAGATCTTCTGATGGTGGCTCTTTTTTTTTCCTTTCCAGTGTCTCATCTCCCTTCTCCTGCTAAAACAAAAGCAAAAACAAAAAATAAAAAAAGCCCACACTATTTCCTCTAGAAAAGCCATTCCATGTGACTAAGTCAAGACTAACCCTACCTTAAGTCTGACCACCCTGGTTCCTATGACCAGACTAATCAGAGACTTAGGTCAGAGCTCTCTTTCTGCTGGGCTAGAGAAAAAGGCTGGCCAAGTAGCAGAGAGAAATGTTGATCCATAACGACATTGTTGGAACACTTGGATCCTGAAGCCAGGTAGACTTTTCATTACTAGAGACTGGGCTGCTTCGAATTAGATTTTAGTTACTGGCAACTGCACAAATCCTATCTAATATGAAAGAAAAGATGCTCCAAGTGCACTCCTTTTTTTTAAGTTTATTTACTTATTTTGAGAGAAAGAGAGAGACAGAGACAGAGGCAGAAAGCTAGCATGAGCAGGGTAGGGGCAGAGAGAAAGAGAGGAAGAGAGAAAGAATTCCAAGCAGGCTCCATGCTGTCAGCACAGAGCCCAACACGGATCTCGAACTCATGAACCATGAGATCATGACCTGAGCCAAAATCAAGATTCAGATGCTTAACTAACTAAATCACCCAGGTGCCCCTCCAAGTGCACTCCTAAACCACACTTGATGAAAAATAATTAAGAAGTGTGACCCTTAGAAACTTAACAGAAGACCATGGGGGAGGGGAAAGGGGGAAAAAAGTTACAGAGAGGGAGGGAGGCAAAACATAAGAGACTCTTAGATACTAAGAACAAACTGAGGGTTGATGGGGGTGGGGGAGAGGGGAAAGTGGGTGATGGGCATTGAGGAGGGCATCTGTTAGGATGAGCACTGGGTGTTGTATGGAAACCAATTTGACAATAAATTATATTTAATATAAAAAAAAGAAGTGGGAGAGAGTTGAAGTCATAATGTCCCATTTCCAAGGCAGCAATATGGTCAGCCTTTGAAAGTTCTATTTGATGCATAGCCTCAAACTGCTCCCTTACTGCTCAATATCAAGCTCCTCTATTTATTTTTATGATTTTAATGACATTTATTAGTATTTCTTCTCATTATGAAAGCTATATATTTTATCACAGAAAGAGTTGAAAAATAGAAAACCATACATTCCCAAAACCTAGAGGGGAAGAGCATTAAATACTTTAACATGTTTCAAATCTTTTTAATGCATATACATCTTTTTCAATCATTCTCCCCACTTCTAACTTATATACAACATGAACATTTTCCCAGATCAATCAATATTTTTATGCAGCATAACTTTAATGAAGCATAATATTCTATCAAACAGATGTTCCATAATTTGTTTAACCAGAACTGTATTGCCAACCTTTTAGGTAGTTTCTACTATTGTTCTGGGATACATAACATTCTAAATGTTAATTTCAAGGTTCCTGATAAATGACAAATTTTAAAAAGATACTCAAAGAACTGTCTCTTGGCCCCTTTTGCACCAATGGGAAAGAAGTTTCACTACTAAGCCACATTCCTAACATAGCAGTTTGGGGATATGTATTAGTCTCCTATTGCTATGGTAATAACATATTCCCACAAACTTCACTCATTCCTTATCTCACTGTTCTCTAGGTCAGGAGTCCAATGGGCTTGACTGGGTACTCTGTTTAGAGTGTCACAAGGTGAAAACCCAGGTATCAATTGGCCTGGGCTCTTTTCTAGAAGCTCTGGGTGGGGGGGAATTCCAGGCTTCTCCCAGCCTCCTTAGGTTGTGAGCAGATTTCATTTCCTTCTCAGTTTCCACATGACTCCCTCCATCTTCAAGCCAACAACTACAGGTCAAGTCCTTCATGGACTCAGAATGTCTCTGACTTTTCTTTGTGCTACATGTCTCTGACTCCAGCCATGAAAGTTCTCTACTTTTAAGGGCTTATGTAATTAGATTGGGTCCACACAATAATCTAGAATATTCTCCCTATTTTAAGGTCCATTTCCTTAATTACATCTGCAAAGTCCCCTTAGGCATGTAACATAACATATTCTCAGGTTCCAGGGATTAGAGCATGGGTACTTCTGGGGGTGGCCATTTGGCCTACCACATGGTAGGACCACAAAACTACACTAACTCTGCTACCTGTCATCTGATTAGCCATCTTCCCTCCTGTGGCAATGTTTGGGGGAACAAGCTGAGTCTTTTCAAGCATGGTATAGTGAATTGTTCTCCTTACACCCACTGTACCCACCCCAGCAAGTTCCAAATGGGACAAAAGGATTGTTGTGAAACTTTCTAACATCTCACAGCTAGAAGCTGTGGCTCCATTCCTTCAGGAGCAGGGCTCCCTTCAGATTATATGCAGTGCTGTACCATTGTAATAAACTATATCACATCATGTGCCCGGGCTGTTGCCAGTCAAAAGAGAATGCAAAAATTTGAGTGTTTTCACATATAAATATAGGCCTATGGATTATAACTCTGCCTCAAACAAAGGTATAGGTGTCTACATACATATAAATGTTATTGTGACCTACTAAGTTGTTTTTCCCCCTTGAATCTAACTCATTTATCCCTTATTAGTTTTCTGCAAAGGTTTTCTCTGTGGCTAATTTCTAAGGAAATAGTGTAAGTTTTCAGCAAAAGCAGTTTCCATGGTTACACTGAGGTCTTCCTAAAAATAGTGCATGATGTAATCATCCAAACTTTAGCTACTAAAGTAACTAGACAAAATGGATCTGCATTTCTGTAGGAAGTTTGTTCTGTCGTTCAAGCTGTGTCTATGACACATGAAGAGAACAGTCTGAATTATTTTTAATGCCCGAGATTCCAGCTTCTCAAACACTTTGTGGGCAGCTCCCAAGCTGTTCAGGCTCTGGAATTATTTCTAACACTATGTGAAGGAGAGAAGCAGAAAGACAGGGGAAAAGGGGTGGGAAGGACAGAAGGGAACTGAAGGAGATAAGCATATACCTGTTTCATTTCTCCCCATGAGATAACATCTCCCTTTTCTCAAACAGTCCCTTTAAATGCACTACCGTGTTGCATAATATAAGGACAAAGTGTTATTCTCATTTGATTAGTCTACACCCTCTAAATTCTATAGCTAGCTACCTACTTGATCTTGCTCACTTTGTTTTGTGGGCTTTCTCTTTAGTGATTGATTCAAGGTTTGGTATCAGAAGGCACTATAAGAGAGGAACCCATTCATTTTATTATTTCTCCTTCATTATTTCTGCTCTCTCTCTTTTACACAATGCTGTAAGAGTGCAGACACCTGAGACTAAACCATCTTCCCTCTTGCATTCGGTGTTCTTTGTCCTCATTATGTTTGAACTGTCACTCTGCACAGCTGGGTCTCCGTTTCCAATATCCTTTTTCCCTACACTTCACGTAATTAGAAAAGAGGATCAAGAGTGGCAGTCCCACCTGCTTCCAAGGCCGTTTCCCCCACACAAACCTTTGAAGCTGGAAGTCAAAGAGGTTGACTGTATCTTTCCCCTCTTGAGTGCCATACTCAGTATCATCTTCGGCCTGAACACAAGGCCAACTCTGGCCCACAAGATGGCTGTTTGGTTTTTTTTTCTGCCACAATGTGTTTCTCAGGTGCCATTTCCCTTCTCTTCTTCCTACAGTTGTTCAAGGGGACACTCTGAAAACAAAATTAAATCTCAAAACTAAGTTCTTTTCACTTGGTCTCCATCTAGAAAAGCCCCAGTAATATTCCTGGTTTCCTTTTACAGCCAAAATAACACTTGTTTCTTGTAAGTCTGGGGATTCAGCAGATCCCTCTCAAAAGAATGCCATCATTTTGTTTGTTTGTTTATATTTAATTCTACCAAACATTTTTTTCAGTAATTTAGCAGTGTTTCCTTTTTCTATTTTTTATTTTTATTTATTTTTTATTTATATTTTGGTTAACATACAGTGCAATATTGGCTTCAGGAGTAGAATTCAGTGATTCATCATTTACATACAACACCCAGTGTTCATCAAAATAAATGCCCTCCATAGTACCCATCACCCATCTAGCCCATCTCCCACCCACCTCCCTCCATCAACCTTTAGTCTGTTCTCTATTGTTAACAGTCTCCTGTGATTTGTTTCCCTCTCTTCTCTCCTCCCTTTCCCATGTGTTCATCTGTTTTGTTTCTTAAATGCCACATATGAGTGAAATCATATGGCATATGTCTTTCTCTGACTGACTTATTTCACTTAGCATAATACATTCTAGCTCCATCCACATTGTTGCAAGATTTCATTCATTCTTTTTGATGGCTGCATAATATTTCACATCTTCTTTATCCATTCATTAGTTGATGAATATTTGGGCTTTCTCCATGGTTTGGCTGTTGTTGATAATGCTGCTATAAATAGTGGGGTGCATGTACCCCTTAAAATCTTTTGTGTTTTTGTATCCTTTGGGTAAATACCTAATAGTGTAATTGCTGGGTCAGAGAGTGGTTCTATTTTTAACTTTTTGAGGAATCTCTAAACTATTCTCTAGAGTGGCTGCACCAGTTTGCATTCCCACCAGCAGTGCAAGAGAGTTACCCTTTCTCCCCATCCTTGCAAACATCTGTTGTTTCCTGAGCTGTTAACTTAGCCATTCTGACAGGTATGAGGTGGTATCACATTCTGGTTTTGATTTGTATTGCCCTCAATGATGAGTGATGTTGAGCATCTTTTCATGTGTCTGTTAGCCATCTAGATGTCTTCTGTAGAAAAGCGTCTATTCATGTCTTCTGCCCATTTCTTCACTTGGTTGTTTGTTTTTCGGGTGTTGAGTTTGATAAATTCCTTATAGACTCTGGATACTAACCCTTTATCAGACATGTCATTTGCAAATATCTTCTCCCATTCTGTAGGCTGCCTTTTAGTTTTGTTGATTGCTGCCACCATTTTATTTAGTGTCCATAGCACTGGCGACAGAAGACTGGAAATGGTCTTTAAAAGGCCATGGCCATTGCATATGTTGGCAATTTCTTAGATGTATTTTTATACCAGGGACAATGTTAACAACTATAGGGCCAGAACAATTTAAAAGCCTATAAATTATGCTAGACTGAACTAACTTGACAGTGTTCCTTTAAAAACACTGTCTTCTTAAGTAACTGACTTTAGAAGGGTACTTGCAGCTAGTGTTTTCAAATGGCTTTTTATGGCACACATTTAAGATTCATTGGTTTCTCATTACCTTCTATGGAATACTAACTCCTGAATATAGTCTCAGAGATATACCAGACGTGGACCAGGAGTAACATGCGTAAGCAGTATTTGTCAACATAAAGTCCATCAGGTAAGAAGGAGAGTAGTGAGTGTACCAAGTTCCTACATTTTTATTTATTCATTTAGCTACTTGTATGGAGACCACCAGTGAAGGGTTCTTATTTAAAGTGCTAATTAAAGAAATCCATTTTAAAGAAAGATGGAGGTGAGAAGAGAAAAGATAAATGAGGGCTTAAGGCCAGTATGACACAATAATGGCAGTCCAGGTGTTCCAGGTGGGGAAATTAGAAGATGAAAAGGGCTTTTCCTGCAGGAGACATTTGTATTGAGGGCAGGTGTTCAGTAGGCACCATACTAGAGACCTTTACTGAGTTACTGAGTCCCCCAGACACACTCTAAATCCTCCTCTTCCCTGCTCCCTGTCTTGAGATTGTTATCCCAGGGCAGTGTGGACACAAACAGTGGGTTCCTGCACTCCCTGGCTTCCAGCTAGGTCAGGCAGTGGGGAGGCCTGACAGGAGATGTACAGAGTAGGGTTGCAAGAAGGGTGTGATCAAGATATTTATTTCCCTGGTTCCTTGGCTGTAGGGTCTTCATGGGCTGAAACCAATCATTGATCTTTCCCTTGATCTCTTCAAACTTGGGGGTCTTAACAGAGTCACTGATAGTAGCCCTGGGTTACTACACTATATTTTTTTTAGTTTTCACACCCAACCCAACCCTTTGTTTAAAAAAACACTCAAGGGGTGCCCGGGTGGCTCAGCCAGTTAAGCATCCAACTTCACCTCAGGTCATGAGCTCATGGTTTGTGGGTTCGAACCACAAATTGTGCTCTGTACTGACAGCTTGGAGCCTGGAGCCTGCTTTAGATTCTGTGTCTCCCTCTCTCTCTTCCCCTTGCTCCCCCTCAAAAATAAAATAAACATTAAAAAAATTTTTTAAATACTTAAATTGATCCAATTTGCTAATCTGTGTCATCTATTTCTTGTTGATACTCAGGAGTAATTCCCAAATCTTTAGCAAATGACCCCTTGTCTTAGTCCATAATAAAGCATCATAGACTGGATGGCTTAAAAAGAGCAAACTTTTATTGCTCACAGTTCTGGTGTCTGGGAAGTCCAAGATCAGGGCACAGGCAGTCTGGTGAGTGTCTGCTTCCTGTTTCATAGGCAGATGCTTTTTTGCTATGTCCTCACATGGAAGAAGGGGCGAGGGGTTTCTCCAGGATTTCTCTTTTTTTCCTAGCTCTAATGACAATATTATAATATATTTTAAAGTGCATAACATGATGACTTTGATATATGTATATATTATGAAAAGAGTCCCACCATTGAGTTAATTAACACATCTGTTTCTTACATATCTAACCCCCCCTTTCTTTTTTGGTGAGGTCATTTAAGTTTTACTCTCTTAACAAATTGAAATTACACAATACAGTTTTATCAGCTGTAGTCATCATGTTATATCTCCCCCACTCCCAGGCCCTGGCAACTACTTTCCTGGTGTCTTTTTCTATGAGTTAAATTTTTCTGTTGTTGTTAAGATTCCACATATAACTGATGCTATACTGTACAGAATTTGTCTTTCTCTGTCTGGCTTATTTCACTTAGCATGAGGCCTTCAGGTTCATCCATGAAAGGAAGAATTTCCCTTTTTTTAAAAAAAGTTATTTATTTATTTTTTGAGAGAGAGAGACACAGACAGACAGAGAGAGCACACAAGTGGTGAAGGGGCAGAGAGAGGGAGAGAGAGAATCCCAAGCAAGTTCCGTGCTGTCAGTGCAGAGCTCAATGTGAGGCTCAAATTCACAAACTGTGAGATCATGACCTAAGCCAAAACCAAGAGTCAGATGCTTAACTGACTGAGCCACCCAGGCAGCCCAGAGTTTCCTTCTTTTTTTTAAAGCTTAATAGTATACCATTGTGTGTGTGTGTGTGTGTGTGTGTGTGTGTGTGCGCGCGCGCGCGCGCATGTATCACATTTTCTTAATCCATTTATCTGTTGACTGACCCTTATGTTGTTTCTATACTTTCACTATTGTGAATAATGCTGCAGTGAACATGGGAGTGCAAATACCTCTTTGAGATAATAATTTCATTTCCTTTGGATATATAGCCAGAATAGAGATTGCTGGATCATATAGTAGTCTATTTTTTAATTTCCTGAGAAACTTCCATTCTGTTTTCTGTAGTGACCATACCAGTTTACATTCCTACCAAGGGAACCCAAGCGTTCTCTTTTCTCCACATCTTCAACAGCCCTTGCTATCTTTGTCTTTTTTTTATAGTAGCTGTGGGACAATTTTTATAAAGGCACTAATTGCATTCATGAGGGTTCTACCCTCATGACCTAATAACCTTCCAAAGCCCCCCAATTCCTAATACTATCACATTGCAGGTTAGGTTTTAACACATAAATTTTGGAGGGACACAAGCATTCAGTCTCTGGAAACACTTGAACTTTGATTATCTCATTTCTCGAGGTTGTCTTCTATGAGAGTTGAATAAAAAAAAAACCTACCTCAAAATAGAGTTATATGAGAGATCTTAAAGTCATCTAGAGAGAGAGACACTAAGTGTAACTAATGGCACCTAGAAATAAGCAGAGAAGATGAAGAGAGGGTAGAAACCAGTAGGATTCATTGGAACTAAATGTGAAATACAAAGAATTGGTTAAAGCACTGAGAAATAACAGTGAAGTTATTTGGATGTCTAAAAAATATTATGTCCTGTGTGATTTATTATCAATATTAAGGCATATTATTCACTTCACATTATTTTTGTCATTTTTAAAGACATATTCCTAACATGTTATTCTTTAAAAATAAGTTCAGTACTCTGGGACACTCTGATGCAGTGTTACTCATCCTGATGATGAGAATAGTGGATACCATATCTGTGATCCCAGCTGCCAACCACTGAGCTCTTATTCAGGTCAAGCTACTAGACTTGGCCCTTCACATTCCTTCATCTCACAGCAGTCCTCAGAAATGGGCATTGCTATCGTCCCCGTTGTCGGGAGAGTGAAGCCAAGAAAAACTGCAGACTATAGCATGGAAGCAAAAAACTGGAATTCAAATCCAGAGCTCCTAGGTTCTTGGTGCAGCCACCTTCAGCCTCCTCATTCACTACCCAAGTGTATGTGACTAGAGGAAAACACACAACTGTGCTAACATTATTACCTTAAATGAACACAAAGCTCAGAGGCTCCTCAAAACCACCCAGCAAGCAATTCATTCTCCTGTTGTCCAGTACTCACACCAGCCTCCATGCACAAACCAGCCATAAGCTAATTATTCCTATATCTGTAGGCCTGACCTCTTCCTAAAATTCCAGTCTATAGCCTTCAAAACATCTCCACTTGGATCTCAAATAGACAAATCCAACATGCCCAAAATATCTCTAGATTTTACCACTCCCCAAAATCTGTTCCTTCTTAGTATTCCCCATCTCTATGTCAGAGTGTAGGAGTGTTTATCCCATTGCTCAAGCTGAGAACATAAAACACAGTCTTGATCCCTCTCTTTCCTCTGTAGTCCCCTACACTCCACTGCAAGTCCTGTCTTGAATCTGACGTGTTACCAGATCTGTGACTCACCACCATAGTCCAAGCCAACATAACCTTTTGTTTAGGTTATTGCAGGCATCATCTGATTGGTCTTGCTGCTTCCATTTTTGCCTTCTCAAAGGCATTGAACCAAACACTGGGAAGAAGGATTTTTTCAAAATGCAAGTCAGATCAGAATCACTCCTTTGATCAAGACTTCTGTACCTCTCAGAATCAATTCTATGGCTGCTGCCACCTCACTGTCCTCATCTCTTACCAAGTTCTGCCTCATTCACTCCACTTTAGATACACTGACCATATTGCTATTTCTCAAAAATACCACTTTCTCACATATGCCATTCTTTCCGCCTGGAATGTTCATCTTCTAGATCTTTCATTTCATGCAGGTTTTTTCTCAGTAGTCAGCTTTCCCTACCACTCTCAAAAATCACCCCATATTCCTTTCCTCTCACTACTCTCTATCCCCTCTCCTTACTTTATCTCTCTTCAGGAGACTGTTTACTACCTGCAGTTTTTTTCACAGGTATATTCATTCATTTATTAGTCATTCCCCTCACTAGGAATGTAAGCTCTATGGGAGCAGGAACTTGGTTGGTCAAGTTCTCTGCTGTATTCTCAGAACCCAGAACCATGGCTCAACCACAGAGGGATGCATAAGTATTTGTTTAGTTAATGAAAGAGAATAGGAAGGAAGGAAGGAAGGAAGGAAGGAAGGAAGGAAGGAAGGAAGG
>NW_024412413.1:23235210-23237654 GCF_014898765.1 Herpailurus yagouaroundi | reverse complement strand
AGGAAGGAAGGAAGGAAGGAAGGAAGGAAGGAAGGAAGGAAGGAAGGATGGATTATGGACTGTGGAGCCTATTGTGATAAACAGAATTATTGTCCATCAAAGATATCTGTATCCTATTCCTTGGATCCTGTGATCACATTAGAGATGAAATTACAATTGCTAATAAAATGACCTTAAAATAGATACCTCATTCTGGATTGCTCAGGTGGGTTTGAAGCAACCACAAAGGTCCATAAAAGTAGAAGAAGCAAGCAGAAAGAGAGGTCAGAGTAATGTGATATGAGAAGGACCTTCAAAGAATTGCTGGCTTTGAAGATGAAGAAAGGGGACCAAGAGCCAAGGAAAGCAGGCAGCCTCTAGAAACTGAAAAAGGCAAGGAAACAGATTCTCCCCTAGAGCCTCCAGAAGGGAACAACACCCTGCCAAAATCTTCATTTTAGCCAGTAAAACACATGTCAGACTTTTAACCAACATGACTACAAAGATGATAATTTGGGTTTTTTTCCAGCCCCCTAAGCTTGTGATAATTTGTCACAGCAGCAAGAGAAAAATGATACACCTATACACTTATGCTTTATATCACCTCTCCTGATTTTCCATTACTCTCTCAGTGATTTGGGGCTATTCTTTTGTCAATGTAATTACAGATTTATATTTTCCCTTTTCCCAAAACACAAAAGGTACATTTTCCATCTCCTGTCTGGGTGTTAGCTATTAAACGTGATAAGCATATTTTTAAATAAAAAAGAGGACACTGAAATGAAAAATGTAGGTGTATTTGCCAGCTATGTGACTTTGTGGAAATTATTCAACCTTTCTGTGCTTCAGTTTCTCACCTGTAAAACATGTACTATAATAATAGTTCACTGTCTCCCAGACACTTAGAAGTAACTAACAAATTCTCAGTAATATTAGCTACTATTATTTCTAATGTGTCAAATAGGAGAGATGTCAAGCCTATTTTAGAAAACCCAAGAATCGTAGACCCCATACTGTTAAGCCATATTACCATCAAATTCTATACTTTTCAGAATTGTTGCAGTTAATAGCTTTCTCGTGCTTTTAAGAATGATTTAATCTATCACCCAAGCAAAGATTTAAGTTTGACACTACTCAGTGTGAGCAAAGGCATGGGAAATGGGCACTCTCACACTCTTTGCCTGAGTATTAGTTGTAAACAAACTGACTTTCTATCTTACTTTGGCTCTTCTGTACTGCTCATATTTTGTAATGTAAGTATAAATTATATTTAACATTAAAAATTTACTGAGATACTACTTCACGCCAGTCAGAGTGGCTAAAATGAACAAATCAGGAGACTATAGATGCTGGAGAGGATGTGGAGAAACAGGAACCCTCTTGCACTGTTGGTGGGAATGCAAACTGGTGCAGCCACTCTGGAAAACAGTGTGGAGTTTCCTCAAAAAATTAAAATAGATCTACCCTATGACCCAGCAATAGCACTACTAGGAATCTACCCAAAGGATATAGGAGTGTTGATGCATAGGGGCACATGTACCCCAATGTTTATAGCAGCGCTTTAAATAATAGCCAAATTATGGAAAGAGCCTAAATGTCCATCAACTGACGAACAGATAAAGAAGATGTGGTTTATATATACAATGGAATACTATGGGCAATGAGAAAGAATGAAATCTGGCCATTTGCAGCAATGTGGATGGAACTGGAAGGTATTATACTAAGTGAAATAAGTCAGTCAGAGAAAGATACCGTATGTTCTCACTCATATGTGGATCTTGAGAAATTTAACAGAAGACCATGGGGGAGGGGGAGGAGGGGGGAAGTTACAGAGAGGGAGGGAGGGAGGCAAAACATAAGAGACTCTTGGATACTGAGAACAAACTGAAGGCTGATGAGGGGTGGGAGAGGAGAAAGTGGGTGGTGGACATTGAGGAGGGCACTTGTTGGGATGAGCACTGGGTGTTGTATGGAAACTAATTTGTCAATAAATTATATTTAAAAAAAAATTTAAAAGCTAGGGCGCCTGGGTGGTTCAGTCGGTTAAGCCTCTGACTTCAGCTTAGGTCATGTTCTCACAGTTTGTGAGTTCAAGCCCCACGCTGGGCTTGCTGATGGCTTGGAGCCTGGAGCCTGCTTCAGATTCTGTGTCTCTTTCTCTCTCTGCCCCTCTTCCACTTGTGCTCTGTCTCTCAAAAATAAATAAATGTTAAAAAATTTTTAATTTAAAAAACTTTTTTTAATTTTTAACAAAACCAAAACAATTTAGCCTCACTTGTACAAGTTTAGTAATGGTCTATCAGCCTTCTCTGGAGTATACTTATGGCAGAGAACATATAACCATGGCACATTCGATGTTTTTGTCCTCAACCCAGACCAAGGACAAATACGTACAATTTCCAGGGAGAAGAAAGAAAGAAGAAAGAAAGAAAGAAAGAAAGAAAGAAAGAAAGAAAGAAAGAAAG
>NW_024412413.1:23229317-23235200 GCF_014898765.1 Herpailurus yagouaroundi | reverse complement strand
AAGAAAGAAAGAAAGAAAGAAAGAAAGAAAGAAAGAAAGAAAGAAAGAAAGAAAGAAAACACAACAAAAAAACCCTGAGAGCTTGAGAATGTGGATACGTATGGAGAAATAATAATCTCTATTGTATTTTTCCCACACAAAATAAGATCCTTGTAAAACTTAGTAATGTGATTTTTTCTTGAGTAGTACAAAACGTGTGTGGGTTACACTGTAACTATAAAGAAAAAAATACAGCAATAAAAACGAGCCAGACATTTGGTCCAGTTGTTTGAGTCAACTCTTCTCTTTTGAGTAAACCAAACTCATTAGCATGTGCTCTGAGGATTTGTGAGTTCTACAGCAGCTTCCCACATTTTGAATTTGTCACTGGATAGTGCTTCTGACAGGTTTCTGATGAGTTCTTCCAACTTTTGGAAATTAAAAAATCACTTTCCATGGCTAGTCTAGTATCGTTAGGGGAAATGGGACTAGGGTGTTGAATTGGTCAGAAGGAAGATTTTAAATACTTCACTCTCTATTGTTGAACTGAAAGGTAAAAAGCAACCCTTTTCTTTTTATAGATTTATTATTTTATTCAATCACTCATTTTTTCACTTACCCATTCATTCATTCAACAGCTATTTGTAGTCCAAACACTGCTAGGTGCTGGTGATGAAACCACAGACAAGATGTAGTGGCTTCCTTACCTTTCATGTAAAAATGGAAAGGAAGAGTCAAAACTAAAATCATCCGGTTGAGCGTCGGGCTCTGTGCTGACCACTCAGAGCCTGGAGCCTGTTTCAGATTCTGTGTCTCCCTCTCTCTGACCCTCCCCCATTCATGCTCTGTCTCCCTCTGTCTCAAAAATAAATAAACGTTAAAAAAAAAATTTAAAATCATCTGGTTGATAAGAACTATTAAAATTCCCAGTCCACATTCTGTGATTCTTCATATTCTTTCAACTTCATTAAAAAAAAAAAAAAAAAAAGGAGGTCTATACATATTTTCCAAAAAGGACATTATGGATATGTGACAAAGTGTAGTAAAAAGAGACAAAAGGCAAGCATTTTGTCCATTCATTAATCTATTCACTCTTTCAACAAAAATTTTTGGAGTATCTACTATATTCCAAGCACTTTTCTAGATGGTAAGGATACAGCAATGAACAAAACAGATAACATTCCCATTCTACCGGAGCTTAACATTCTAGGAAAGAGTTCTAACTACTTACATTTGAGAAGATTAAATAGTAATATTTAGTAAGACAGTAAAAAATTTAGGAAAACAGGCCTCCGAGTGCCCTTCCCCCTCCATTCTTACTTTTTGAAATATTGCCTTTTCATGAAGGATTCAGCTCAAATACCAAGCTGGCCACTTTCTCTCCTCTATTTCCCCTTCATATCCTGCTGATTCAGAGCTCTTAATGCCTCATGTTGTGCTCATGTTTTATGGATTACAAACCCTTTGTCCATCTCCTACCACAGCACCTAGTATATGGCACAGCCTCAATAAGTTCTCCTTCAATTAAGCAGATATAAATGAAAGGACAAATTAATATCAGAATGGTTAAGTATATTTATTCCTGTCCTAGAGAAAAGCAAATTAGATTAATTAACACTCCTTCAGTCCTTAAATAAAATTATTTTTATGATAGAAGTTCCAACCTGTTTGCTATATAGTAATATGAATGTCAATTATATTTGACAAGTCTACCAAGACTCAACAGAGTCCAAATTAAACTTTTTATTTTGTTTCTGAAACCTCCTTCTCCTATTGTTTTCCTTATATCATTTAATGACACTGAAATCTTCCTGGTTGCTCAAGTTAGAAACTTCAGTCCCTCTTAATTCACCAAGCTCTTGTTTTGTTTTTTGCTTTTGTTTTTTTATATTGCAATACTCACCAATTCCTTTTTATTCTCCCTCATGAATCCATCACTTGAATCTTTATCTTCTCCTTGGTCTCCATTGCCACTGACTTAGCAAAACTAATTATTTCTTGCTTGAACTGTTGAAGTTGCTTCCAATAATCTCCCTATCAACATTCTTTACCATCTTCAATTTCACCTTTCACACATTTTAGGTCACTCTCCTAAAAGTCTTCAGTGACTCCCAAATTACATTGTTAGAAGGTGTTTCATTGAGAAAGTGACCTATGCTTAAATAATTTGGGGCAACATTGGTTTAAACTCATTTAAACAGGTTTGCTGTAGGACTTCTCATGACGAGTCTACAAGAGGAAGCAAGCCTTTCCCAACATATTTGATTTGACTTTTTTCATGGGGAATTAAATCTGATGTTGTGGGTTGGCTTACTTTTTATCTATGCCAATCCCTTTATTCTCTATATTTCTCTATTACGGAAGTTGGAAAAATTATAATATTCCCTAGCTTTCCTGGCTGCCAGGTGTGCCTAAGTGTCATTCTAGTCAATATGTTATAGACAGAAGTTATGGAAAGTATTTCCTTTTATCCCTTTTCCTGTTTTCTCTTCCTGAGAAATGGTGGCCATCTTATGCCTTTGCTAAGGATGGAAGAGAAGGAAGACGAGAGAAACCTGTTTCCCAAATAATATCATTGACCCATGAAGCAACCCTGGACTTTCTATAGGAAAATTAAACTCCTTTATCATTTAGGCTACTGTGCTTTGGATGTTCTGTTACTTCTGGGTGAATTAAATTGTAATCAATACAAACATCTTACAGACAGGGTTCACTGTCTGTAAGTGTTTGGGAAATAATGAAACACAAAATAAAGTTTAGATTTCATGCATATCATACAACCAACCCACTATTTTCCATACATCTCTTTCACCTCCAACCCTTCAAAGACACTAAAATTTTTAGTAGTCCCAAATCTCTCTCTGCCTTTATGTGATGCATATAACACATATGTAATATGTATAATATGTGTGTCATTTACCAGATCTGTCCACTATGGCACCAGAGTCTTGACTGCCATCATTCATTGTGTTCTTCTGCTTCAGATACTCTACTGGATAACACCTGTACATAATGTTTATTGAACTAACCATAGCCATGTCAGTGCACATATGGGAACTTTAGAGAATACATCTTGCTTTTACTGCTTAGTCTGAAAACTGTGCCTGCTGGAAATTAAAAATTTTGTTGCCCACTCAGATTATGTAGCAATAGACCCTTATGGACTGGGCAGTGCCTCAGAACGTTTTTCTGCCATTGCCCTCATACACACAATCTCTGAGTTGTATTATCAAACCACTCTATAGGCTATAGTGACCTAGCTTTTTTTAGTTATTTTATACCCATTAATTTTCTCCCTCAGTCTGACCTGCTCTTTTCTTCACCCACCTAGTAAATGACTTCTCATCCTGAAAAAATTGAGATGAAATTTCATCTGCCTTGTGAAGCCCTTCCCATAACACTCAGTTTCTTGAGTATATTTCCTTCCTTAGCATGCTGAACATATCTCTGCTAAAGCAATGACCACAAGAATATGATTTCCTATTCATGTAACTATCCATACTAATAATCTGTAAACTCTTTAAGAAAAGACATCAGGGGCGCCTGAGTGGCTCAGTCGGTTGAGTGTCCGACTTCAGCTCAGGTCATGATCTCGCAGCTCATGAGATTGAGCCCCGTGTCGGGCTCTATGCTGACAGCTCAGAGCCTGGAGCCTGTTTCAGATTCTGTGTCTCCCTCTCTCTTTGTCCCAACCCACTCACATTCTGTCTCTGTCTCTCTCAAAAATAAACATTAAAAAAAATTAAAAAAAAAAAGACATCACATTGTCTTTATATATGAAACTTCAGAATCCTATACAGTGCTTGATATATGTTTGGTATTCAATAAATGTTTAGCCAACAATGAATAAATGATGTAGCCAATTAATTATATAGAGTTGTTAAGAATATGGTGCTTGCAAAGGCCTCAAGTTGGTGAAGATTGAATTCCTTCCCATGCCAAAATTGTGTTAATCATCAAGAAGGCTGGTGAAAAAAACCAAACCTAATTCTAAAGTGATTACATAGTCATAGCTTTATCATTACATATTAGGCAACACATATTATTTTATGAAATACTTATATATGAATTATAGTGTAACTGTTATAAAGATGTAAAAAGTTTCTACCTATTTGAAAGAAGATATAAGTTAGCAGTTGCAATATAATTTCTAAATGTCAAATGTCACTGGCAAGAAGTGCTCCAAATATCAAATACGATAAAATATTTAGGAATAAATTTAACTAAGGAGGTGAAAGATCTTTATTGGGAAAACCATGAAATACTGGTGAAAGAAATTGAAGATAAAAATAAGTGGAAAGGTATCCCATGTTCATAGATTGAAAAAAATTAATATTGTTAAAATGTCAATACTACCAAAAGCCATCTATAGATTCAATGCAATCTCTATCAAGATTCCAATGACGTGTTTTTACAAAAGTAGAAGAAACACTCCTAAAACTTATATAGAATGGTAAAATACTCCAAATAGCCACACACATGCACACACACACACACACACACACACACACAGACACACACACAACTGAGAAAGAAGAACAAAGTAGGAAGCATCACACTTCCTGACTTCAAGCTACACTATAAAGCTATAAACAATATTGTATGGGCATAAAAACAGAAAAGTAAACCAACAGAATCAAATCAAGAGCCACAAATAGACCCAAGACCAAATAGACTCTCATATGGTCAACTAATCTTTGACAAGGGAGCCAATGATACTCAATGGAGAAAAGATAGTCTCTTTAAGAAATGGTACTGGGAGGGGCACCTGGGTGGCTTCGTCGGTTAATTGTCTGTCTCTTGATTTTGGCTCAGGTCACTATTTTTCCATTCATGGGTTTGAGTTCCACATTTGGGGCTAGTAGTGCAGAGCCTGCTTAGGATTCTCTCTCACCCTCTCTCTCTCTCTCCCCATCCCCCGCTCATCCTCTCTTTCTATCAAAATAAATAAATAATTTTTTAAGAAAAAGAAATGTCTATGGGATAATTGGATATTCACATCTAAATGAAAGAAACTGAACCTATATCTTATACCAGTCACAAAAATTAACTCAAATGGATTAACGACTTAAATGTAGGACCTGAACCCTTGAAACTCTTAAAAGAAAATACAGGAGTAAAATCTCCTTCATATGGTGTTGGTAAAGATTTTTTGGAGATCACACCTAAAGCACAAGCAACAAAATAAAAACTTAAACAAGTAAGATTACATATAACTAAAAGGTTTCTGCACAGAAAAAAATTAATAAAGTGAAAAGACAACCTATGGGATAGGAAAAAATTTGTGAACCATATATCTGATCAAAAGTTGTTTTCCAAAATATATAAACAACTCACACAAGTCAAGAGAAAAACCAAATAATACAATTTTCAAATGGGCAAAGGGCCTGAATAGATATTTCTCCAAAGAAGATATACAAAAGGCCAACAGGAACATGAAAAGCACACAAAGATGTTCAACATCACTAGTCAGAAGGGAAATGCAAATTAAAAACACAATGAAATACCACCTCATGCCTGTTAGAATCACCATTACAAAAAAAGACAAGAGATAATAAATGCTGGCATGAATGTGGAGAAAAGGGAACCATTGTGCACTATTGGTGGGAATGTAATTTGTATAGCCACAATGGAAAATAGTACATAGGATCCTCAAAAATTGAAAATAAAGCTACCATATGATCCAACAATTTCTCTTCTGTGAATATATTGAAAAGAAATAAAAACACTAACTTGACTTGAAAAGATATCTGCACCTCCATATTTATAGCAGAATTATTTACAATAGCCAAGACTTGGAAACAACCTAAGTGCCCACTGATGGATGAGTGGATAAAGAAGTTGTGGTATGTATGTAGTATGTATATATATATATATATATATATATATATATATATATACACA
>NW_024412413.1:23163588-23229217 GCF_014898765.1 Herpailurus yagouaroundi | reverse complement strand
CATCAGCCCTCAGTTTGTTCTCAGTTTTTAAGAGTCTCTTATGCTTTGGCTCTCTCCCACTCTAACCTCTCTCTTTTTTTTCCTTCCCCTCCCCCATGGGTTCCTGTTAAGATTTAAAAAAATTTTTTTTTAATTTTTTTTTAACATTTATTTATTTTTGAGACAGAGAGAGACAGAGCATGAACAGGGGAGGAGCAGAGAGAGAGGGAGATACAGAATCTGAAACAGGCTGCAGGCTCTGAGCTGTCAGCACAGAGCCCGACGCGGGACTCGAACTCACGGATCATGAGATCATGACCTGAGCCAAAGTTGTATGCTTAACCGACCAAGCCACCCAGGCGCCCCAAGATTTAAAAAAATGTTTAACATTTATTCATTTTTGAGAGACAGACAGAGTGCAAGTGGGGGAGGGGCAGAGAGAGAGGGAGACACAGAATCTGAAGCAGGCTCCAGGCCCTGAGCTGTCAGCACAGGGCCCAATGCAGGGCTCGAACTCACAAACCATGAGATCATAACCTGAGCCAAAGTTGGACACTTAACCGACTAAGCCACCCAGATGCCCCTATTCAGTCTTTTAAAATAAGGAAATCCTACCATTTATAACAACATGGATGGACCTTGAAGGAATTACGCTAAGTGAAATAAGTTAGACAGAAAAAGGTAAATACTGTATGATCTCACTTATATGTAGAATCCTAAAAAGACAAAAAAAGACAAAACTAATAGAAAAAAAGATCAGAAGCATATGGGAGGGTGGGGGTGGGCTAGGTAGTCAAAAGTTACAAATTTCCCCAAAAAAATACATGGAAACAAATGAATATGAAAACACAACAGTCTAAAACCTTTGGGACACAACAGAAGTGGTCATGAGAGGAAAGTATATAGCAATACAGGCACACCTCAGGAAGCAAGAAAAATCTCAAATACACAACCTAACCTTACATCTAAAGGAGCTAGAAAAAGAACAAGAAATGAAGCCTAAAGCCAGCAGAAGAAGGGAAATAATAAAGATTAGAGCAGAGGGGCGCCTGGGTGGCGCAGTCGGTTGAGCGTCCGACTTCAGCCAGGTCACGATCTCGCGGTCCGTGAGTTCGAGCCCCGCGTCAGGCTCTAGGCTGATGGCTCGGAGCCTGGAGGCTGTTTCCGATTCTGTGTCTCCCTCTCTCTCTGCCCCTCCCCCGTTCATGCTCTGTCTCTCTCTGTCCCAAAAAAAAAAATAAAAATGTTGAAAAAAAAATTAAAAAAAAAAAGATTAGAGCAGAAATAAATGATATAGAAACAACAACAAAAACAGTAGAATAGATCAATGAAACCAGGAGCTTGTTCTCTGAAAGAATTAACAAAATTTATAAATAAATTTGATAAATAAAATCACGAATGAGAGGAGAGAGGTCACAACCAACACCACAGAAATACAAACACTTATGAGATAATATTATGAAAAATTATATGTGAACAAATTGGGCAATCTGGAAGAAATAGATAAATTCCTAGAAACGTATCAACTACCAAAACTGAAAAAGGAAGAAGTAGAAAACTTGAACAGACCAATAACCAGCAAAGAAATTGAATTAATAATCAAAAATCTTCCAACAAACAAAAGTCCAGGGCCATATGGCTTCCCAGGAGAATTCTACCAGATATTTAAAGAGTCAATACCTATTCTTCTCAAACTGTTCCAAAAAATAGAAATGAAAGGAAAACTTCCAAAATCATTCAATGAGGCATTACCTTGATTCTAAAAGCAGAAAAAGAAAAAGATCCCACTAAAGAAGAACTACAGGCCAACATCCCTGATGAACACAAATGCAAAAATTCTCAACAAAATACTAGCAAATCAAATCCAACAGTACATTAAAAGAATCATTCACCACAATCAAGTGGGATTTATTCCTGGATTGCAAGGGTAGTTCAATATTCCCAAACCAATCAATGTGATACACCACACTAATAAAAGAAAAGAACTATATGATCCTCTCAATAGAGGCAGAAAAAGCATTTGACAAAGTATAGTATCTATTCTTGATTTTAAAAAACCCTTAGCAAATAGGGAATAGAGGGAACTTATACCTCAACATCATAAAAACCATGTACAAAAGACCCACAGCTAATATCATCTTCAAAGGTGAAAAACTGAGAGTTTCTCTATCGTCAGGAATAAGACAGGGATGTCCCCTCTCATCACTGTTATTTAACATAGTAGTGGAAGTCCTAGCCTCTGCAATCAGACAACAAAAAGAAATAAAAGGCATCCAAATCAACAAAGAAGAAGTAAACTTTCACTCTTCACAAACAACATGATACTCTATGTAGAAAACCTGAAAGACTTCACCAAAAAAATTGCTGGAACTGATACACGAATTCAGTAAAGTCTCAGGACACAAAATCAATGTACAGAAATCTGTTGCATTTCTATACAGCAGTAAGGAAGCAGCAGAAAGAGAAATCAAGGAATTGATCCCATTTACAATTGCACCAAAACCCATAAAATACCTAGGAATAAAACTAACCAAGGAGGTAAAAGATCAGTCCTCTGAAAACTATAGAACACTTAAGAAAAAAATTGAATATGAGACAAAGAAATGGAAGAAAAACATTCCATGCTCATGGATTGGAAGAACAGATGTTGTTAAAATGTCTATACTACCCAAAACAATCTACACATTTAATTCAATCCCTGTCAAAATAGCACCAGCACTTTTCACAGAGCTGGAACAAACTATCAAAATATTCATATGGAACCATAAAAAAAAAAAAACCCAAATAGCCAAAACAATCTTGAAAAAAAAAAAAAGCAAAGCTGGAGGCATCACAATTCCAGACTTCAAGGTATATTACAAAGCAATAGTGATCAAGATAGTATGATACTGGCACAAAAACATACACAAAGATCAATGGAACAGAATCAGAAACTCCAAAATGTACCCACAATTACATGTTCAACTAATTTTCAACAAAGCAGGAAAGAACAGCCCATGGAAAGAAAAAGTCTCTTCAGCAAATGGTATTGGGAAAACTGGACGGTGACATGCAGAAGAATGAAGCTGGACCACGTTCTTACACCATACACAAAAATAAATTCAAAATGGATTAAAGACCTAAATGTGAGGCAGGAAACCATCAAAATCCTAGAGAACACAGGCAGCAACCTTTGTGACCTCGGCCACAGCAACTTTTTACTAGACACATCACGGGAAGCAAGGGAAGCAAAAGCAAAAATGAACTATTGGGACCTCATCAAGATAAAAAGCTTCTGCACAGAGAAAGAAACAATCCGCAAAACTAAAAGGCAACCTTCAGAATGGGAGAAAATATTTTCAAATGCCATATCTGAGAAAGGGTTAGTATCCAAAATCTATAAAGAACTTATCAAACTGAACACCCGTAAAACAAACAACCCAGTGAAAAAATGGGTGGAAGACATGAGTAGACACTTATCCAGAAAAGACATCCAGATGGTTAACAGACACATAAAAAGATGCTCCACATCACTCACCATCAGGGAAATACAAATCAAAACTACAATGAGATACCACCTCACACCTGTCAGAATGGCTAAAATTAACAACTCAGGAAACAAGAGGTGTTGGTGAGGATGCAGAGAATAGGGAACTCTACTGGTGCAGCCGCTCTGGAAAACAGTGACCCAGAAATGCACTATTCAGTATTTACCCAAAGGATACGAAAATACAGATTCGAAGGAGCACATGCACTCCAATGTTTATATCAGCATTATCAACAATAGCCAAACTATGGAGAAAGCCCAAATGTCCATCGACTGATGAATGGATAAAGAAGATTGATGTGTGTGTGTGTGTGTGTGTGTGTGTGTGTGTGTGTATACATACAATCGACTATTACCCAGCCATTAAAAAGAATGAAATCTTGCCATTTATAATGATGTGGATGGAGCTAGAGAGTATTATACTAGGTAAAATCAGTCAGAGAAAGTCAAATACCATATGATTTCACTCATAGGTATAATTTAAGAAACAAAACAAATAAACATGAGGAGGAAAAAGAGAGGCAAACCATAAAACAGACTCTTAACTATAGAGGACAAACTGAGGGTTGGTGGAGGGGAGCCTGCTGAGCATGGAGCCTGCTTAAGATTCTCTCTCTCTCTCTCTCTCTCTCTCTCTGCCCCTCTTCCCAACTTGTGCTGTCTCTCTCTTTAAAAAAAAAAAATCAAAATTAAAAAAAAACACATGAAACTAAAAATAAGGGTACAAATTTTCAGTTATAAAATAAGTAAGTACTCGGGATGTGATGTACAATATGATGACTATGGCTAACACTGCTGTATGATATATAAAATTGTTAAGAGAGTAAATCCTAGGAGTTCTCATCAGAAAGAGAAATTTTTTTTTTGTTTTTCTTTCTTGTTATTGTAACTATACGACGAGATGGATGTTAGCTTAACCTAATGTGATAATCATTTCACAATATATGTAAATCAAACCATCATGCTGTGCTTCTTAAATTGATGTATGTCAATTATTTCTCAATAAAACTGGAAAAAAATGCTGGAGGATATGATATTCAGTCACCCTCTTTTTTCTATGACAATAAAGAAGAGAAATTATGACATGCTCGTTTGAATACAAAAATGTTAACTGATTTTAGCATAAGAGAATAAAAATCGATGTAGTTGATCACAGCCACAAAAGGAAATGCTCCAAAAAAATAACAATACAAGTAAAATCACATCGTTTGTTGTTACAAATAATCCCTTAAATTCCCACCTGCCATATAAGCAGGAAGTTCAATATTCTCCTGTCAAGGTGCCCCTGCCAATTGTTCAAGAACTCCTGAGAGCTTCCAAAGGTAATTCCCTTCTCCTCCCTTTCCAGGTGCACAGAGAACTCTGAAGGTCACCACTACCACTGCTCCTCATGTGTCAATGTCAAAGCTCATCCTTACATAGTACCACAATCCATGGGCTCATGTCCACTCTAGGTGATGCCATGTGCAGGTTCTGGTCTCATTCCCTCAGTGCTCTGAGATTGTAACTCTAGTGGACATCGTTCTTAATTCATATAATTCCCACTTACTAGGGCACAAGTTGGCATAAGGAGACCTAAGTCTACCCCTTCCCCCCAAGGAGATAAGGACTAAATCATCACTGCATCTAAAACCATCCCTACATTTCTCAGAGGATGAGGCCTCTTTTCTGCCATTCAAAATACAAAGTCTCTTTGCACCCTTCTTTCCTGATCATTCAGTTTACTTTGTCCACATAACTCTATCAAGAGAAGTTATCAGTGTTTCTATAATGTGTGTTATAGACTGAATTTGTCCCCCCTCCAAATTCATATGTTGAAATCCTAACCCCCACTGTGATAGTATCAGGAGGTGGGACCCTTGGGAGAGAAGTAGGTCATAGGGTCGAGCCATCATGGCTGGGATAAGTGCCCTTATAAAGAGACCCCAGAGAGCTCTCTTGTCCCTTCTGCCATGTGAGGACACAGAGAAACGACAGGCATATGAGGAAGTTGGCCCTTACTAGACCCCAAACTGCCAACACCTTGATCTTGGACTTCCTAGCCTCCAGAACTGAGAATAAATATCTGCTGTTTATAAGCCACCCAGTATAGTAGTAGTATCTATAGTAGTGTGTTATAGCAGTCTGAAAGACTAAGGCAGTGCCCAAAGCTATCTTTCTGAGAAAAGCTAAAATTAGTAATTACACTGTGACGCTTGTCCTTGTATAATCTGAACACTAACAGGAAAGAAGCAGGCTATCTAGTTCTATAGGTAAAAAAAATGGGGGGCAGAGAGTGTCGGGCATGATATTCCTCAGGTAAGACATCCAGCCACATAAAAAGAAACATCAGGGCTTGGAGGCAACTGTTTTATTTCCATAGAATACAAGAGAAAGAGAAAGAAGTACATCAAGAGAAGGTACCCAGATTAAGAAGAGTCTTTTCACCGGCAAGGTATAGGTGGACCTCCACACACAAAGCAACATAATGACGTCGGGTAATGTTCCTGGCTAATTGTCCCACAAAGACCATACATCTTTGGAGAGATGAGGTCAAGTTCATTGTTTAAAATCACTGACTAATGTTCTTATCAGCATCTAGTATTCCTTGCTCAAATCTGATCTAAATCGTCCAGAAACAGAGATTGTTCAGTGAGATTCTGATATATGTCATTATATGTGATTTGCTTGTCAGACATTTTTGCTTGAAAAATAGAATTTTTTCAGAGAGTAAAGTACAGAATGGACTTGCCAATATTTTACCCCCTGATAAACATTGGTAATTTTACTATCCACAAATAGAGTCATAAAGATAGATGCCTTTGGGTGACTGAAATCCCTCTGTATGAAATGTTATTTACTGACTGAAGAGTCTTGAAACGGATTCTATTTTTTAAGTCTCTCACAGGTGAGGCATCGTCCACAAGCTACAGACTATGAGTGAGGTATGAAGGGGTCTTTTTCGTCCTTCTGAAAATGCTCTTCACACTTGACAAGATATATTGTGTCAGAGAGGCCTTTTTTCCCACAAATCTTCACAAAAAAATTTCAAAAAATAAAAATTAAGACACATAATAATGTCTCTCTCTCCCCAAACCCCAATCTCTCTTCTGCCCTTTTTTTTTCTTCTCTCTCTCTCCTTTATTTATTTTCTTCAATGATCCTGTTAAGATCTTTCTCTCTTCAAGTTTACTTAACTCTGAAACCCTATAGAAATTGCCTGTGGAAGTAGGGAAGTTAAGATCTGTGGTTTAATACTGATACCTGTAGAAATAATTCTAGCAAGCCAAAAGCTCTCAGAACCCACGTGGGAAGCTCCAGAGGAATTGTATTCTCCTTGAGGACTGTGACTACACTTGTGGTGTACTTTTCTTTGTTACCCAGAATCCCTTTCCCCACTTCTGGTACTAATTTCATTTGGTAAGTTTCTTTGGTTGCAAGAAACATAAACCAAATCTGCTAACTTAAGCGAAAAGTATTTTATTTGAAAAGGACATGGAAGGACTCCCAGATGGACGACTTGGCTCGAAAAAGCCAGAAACCAGGGAAGCCCTGTGAATGTGAGTCCAGCAGCCTGAGAACTAGCCCTTGAGGCCACCACCACTGAGGATGAATCAGCAATTCAGGCTTTTTGCAGTTTGGCTTGGGATTGAAATTCTAAGGATAGAACATACAACTGATTGTGCTTTTGCCTGTGCACAGTCGTTATAAGGGAAATCAGAGAGCCTCAAGTCACAATCCCTCCATACTTTACCTAACGGGTTCATTGCAGCTCCTCAACATAAAAGGGGGTGCTATCACTAGAAAAGAGCAGAAACAGAGGCTGAGGAGTAAAAAGGGAAATAAAGTAAATGACACGAGCTCTAGGTGATCTAAATGCCTCTTAAGAGGCTTTACTGGACCATATTTTTCCGTCATTCCCCAGAGCACCTGGGCACAAAGTAGGTGCAGAACACAGAGTGAGGCCACAACATGTATTTTACTGATTGATTCCCATCACCACTCACTAGTCTATTACCTCCATGAGGGAGGGGACTTCTCTGTTATATATTTCTTTTACATGTCCTCAAGGCCCAGCAGAGTATTTTGAAAAGAGAGTCCTCAATAATGGTCTGAAAAATGAATGAATGAAAACATGAATTTTTTAAGCTATCCCAAGTATTAAGATCAGTTCCCTCCTTTTCCTCCCTCTTTTCAATTTCTTGCCCCTTTCCCTATTCATTTTTTTTCATTTATTCATCTTTTCTCTCCTTAGCTTTAGCCAGAGCCAGTTTTTATATCAGAGATATAAATACCCTTAAGTGTCCAAATTTTAGAGACAAGAAAATCCACAAGCCCAAAGAGCTTTACATGAACACCGTCTTAGTGCCAATCTGGATTATTCAACATATTTCCTATCATCTGAGCAAGAGAATTTGGAATAATACATTTTTTTAAAAATCAGCTTGTAAGCAAATTGGAGATGCTTAACAAAAATTTGCTCTCAGCAGTTCACCACAGGCATATCACATTCTCCGTATGCTTATAACAATCTCAAGATTCAGAAAATCTGCTTATTATAGGAGACAGTAACTTAGAGAAACCCTTTTATTGGAAAAACCCCAAGCCAGAAATACCATATAGATCGAATATCTGAATTTGGCCTTTAATGTAGTGCAACTTTGCCTTAAAAAGAAATGAGAGTTGGGGCGCCTGGGTGGCTCAGTCGGTTGAGCGTCCGACTTCAGCTCAGGTCACGATCTCGCAGTCTGTGAGTTCAAGCCCCGCGTCGGGCTCTGGGCTGATGGCTCAGAGCCTGGAGCCTGTTTCAGATTCTGTGTCTCCCTCTCTCTCTGCCCCTCCCCTGTTCATGCTCTGTCTCTCTTTGTCCCAAAAATAAATAAACGTTAAAAAAAAATTAAAAAAAAAAAAAAAAGAAATGAGAGAGAGACCATGGTCATAATAATTGTGTTCTTGACAGTTCATTTAGTAGTTCAAATTTTAATTATATTTTGTCATTTGGAAAGATACACACTCCCAAGGAATGTTCTCTCTGCATAGCTGTTAGCTGGCCTTCGGGTCACAACTAGCCGAACTAGCCTTTTGTACAATTAACAGAGTTCAGCAAATGCTATTGCTGCCCCTTGGCATGGCCTCTGTGTTTTGACAATGCAATTTCTATTTATGACTAGACTTGCTAACACACAGGGTGAAATCTCAGGGGAAGGGTCAAAGGAAAGCTTCATTAGACAGCCTCGGCCTTTATCTTCAGTCTTTTGAAGAAAAATATTTGCCAGATAATATGGGCCTTAATTCCCTTTGCAATTTTACTGTGTAAGTGGATTTGGTAAATAAATAGTGGAACAGGTAAAAAAAAATAATAATAATAACTCCAGAGTACTAGTACAAAGTATTACACTATATTAGAACTTTTCAAACTTTAATGTGCATACAAGTCACCTGGAGATTTTGTTAAAAATTCAGATTCTGATTCAACGAGCCGCCGCCGGTCGGAGAGTTTGCATTTCTAACAAGCTCCCCCCTGGTGCCACTGCAAAGGAGCAAGAACCTGAATAATGAGTTCTGATCCACCCAAAGCATTATACATCAGTCTGCTTAGAACATTCTCCTTTCTTGCTAAAACTTTTGACACGTAGTCCTCACATGCCCCAATTTTCTTTCAGATTTCAGACTGTGAAAATTAGCTGATTTAAAGCGTTTCCTCTTCCATCACCCCCATGTTTTTTCTGTTTCTGAGTTTTCCATCCCACCCAGATTGTGCATGAGCTATGAGCCTAATGTGATGTTAGTACTTTATTCGTTTCATGATTTCTTTCCTAATAAAGTTCTCTTCACTTCTTATAAGTATAGGTACTCTCAGATACACATAAGGTATCATTTAAAGCATTTGCTCTTCTACTTATAAAAAATGGGGGGGGGGGAGGGACACAAGAATAATCAACCCACTCCATTAGAAGAGCCATAATGGTTAGTTTGATTATTTTTAAATTTCAACCCAAACCTACTGAGGGCAATAGAATTTCTGTTTAACCTCTTGTTCTCCCATCTTTTATGTTCTCCCATCATTTCTGTTCAGAAATGAAGATGACATTCCATCCACAGTGAACTTCTTTCCACAATGCAAAGAAGTCATTTCAAAGAGGCTCATTAACCACTGCCAGTCTCCTTGCTAATGGTGGACAGGGACCAAAACACTCTGCCAGAGGTGCTGCCATATCAGCTCACAGTACATCCTTGGGAGATTTCCCCGAGTCTTCCTGGGATCAAAATAGTTAAGTTCGTGGCTCCACCTGCCCTCTCTACTAGAGTGGATTGATGGCACGCTGCCTTTTCCTCCTGCAAAGATGACGTCTATCACCAGACAGGGGGATCAGAATTGTAATCCTTCTTAGATTCTGTTGAATTGGAGTTTACTGCTTTGACCTTTGCAACAATACATATTTTTTTGAATGACTGCATGTTCCATTTCTTCAGGGGATTTGAAGTGATGAGGGCCAGGGAGCTAGTGGTGAGGGGGAGGGATGCTGGAGGAAGGGTCTAGAGTGATGGCAATGTGGTTTTTGACCTTCTAGACCAGGGATTTGTACTCTTGTGACAGAAGATATCCTGTGGCTATACACATTTATATTGCAGAGGTTAAAAGGCAAGCCTGAACTGCATGTAGCAGGAAACTAGGGAGTTTTTCAAGTCTAAGCAAGTGCCATATTGAGGATGATGATTTCATCCATAATGGCTGTCTCTGGCACACCGTGTCAGCCCTGACTATTTTTCTCCATTTTACACCCTCTGCCCACTAAAAATCTCACTGGACTTATCTACATGCCAGAACAGGACATTATTTCATCAGATAAGAAGCCATGGGATGCCAGCAGAGGCCGAACAGGGGTAGACATGCTGCCCATAGACACTTTTGTCACTGTGACTGGGTACCCATAAGCCAAGCTGGAGAACATAAAGCCACAACATAGCACTACTATTTGCATATTCTTTGTCTTTTTTTCTTTTTTTTTTAAGTTTGTTTATTTATTGTTGGGGGGGGGAGGGGCAGAGAGAAGAGACAGAGAATCCCAAGCAGGCTCCGCACAGCACAGAACCCAATGTGGGGCTCCAACTCACAAACCGAGAGACCACGGCCTGAGCTGAAACCAAGAGTCAGACGCTTGAACTTGCCACCCAGGCACCACTGCATGTTCTTATGCTTCTTCATTTTTCAGTTCCAATTTTGCAGAGAAAAATACCGGCATCCAAATTCAGAGTCAAGGAACATTTACAGGTGCCTCTGTGCCTAGCACTGTTCTGGGCTCCAAAATGCCTTACAAGCTCCAGAGTTAGTCAATCTCAGGGAATTCACAAATTTGTCTCAGTGCATGATCTCAGGCAATCTCTCTAATCTTATGTGTTAGAGAGAAAATGATTTCTACCTCACAGGGTTTTTATAAGGATCAAATGATAAGATAGATAGGTAGACATTGATATAGCTATAAATATATCTTGGAATAATAACATGAGCTATTATTATTATGAATGTTGCATTTAATTCTTACAACATCGAAGGCAGACTTTGTTGAACTAATGTTTTCATCTGTTCAGGATGCTATAACAAAATACCACAAAACCTAGGTGGCTTGTAAACTACAGAAATTTATTTCTCACAATTCTGGAGGTTGGGAAGTCCAGGATCAAGGCACAGGCAGATTTGATGTCTGGTGAAGATCTGCCTCCTGGAGGGAGGTGGCTAGGAGCTCTGCCAGGCCATTAATCCCATTAATGAAGCCTCCACCCTCACGACCTAAGCACCTTCCAGAAGCCCCTCCTTTCAATAGCATCACATCTGCCATTAGGATTCCAACATATGAATTTGGAGGGAACACAAACGTTCAGACCTTAGCAGCCTTTTTTACAAATGAAAAAGCTAAGCTTCAGAGAGAGAGATTGATGAAGAATTGCATTAACTCTTTCAAGCCATTTTATGTCCTGGAGTTAGTAGGCTTAAAGGAAAAAAGGAGCGTCCCCCAAAGGAATAAAGGACTTTGCAACAGTGGCAGTAGTTGCTGAATATTCCAGAATCCCAGCTTTGCAGGGATTCCTTCCATTGGCCACGTGCAGCTTCTGCTACTCACTAAGCTTCGGTTAATTTGAAGAGTACAGCAAGTTAAAGGAAATTCTTGTGTGTTAATAGGTGGGGCATCGCCTACCCATTTCTTTTTACTTGTATGAATTTATTTTGTAGATAAATTCACATCGATTTGCAAAGTTATATGTACGGGATGCTCCTTGCTTTCTGATCATAATAAAAACAAACAGCTAGATACTAAGAAAGAGCCTCAATATCCATTAAAAGGTGGCAGTGTATATTCATCATGGTACTTTTTCCTCTCCAGATTTTACTGAGATACTACTGTCATATAACATACGTAAGTTTAAGGTATACAACATAATGATTTTATAAACAAATATATTGCAAAATGATTACCACAGTAAGGTTGGTTAACACTTCCATCCCCTCACATGATTACCATTTTGTGTGTATGTGGTGATAACGTTTAAGATCTACTCTTTTTTTTGCAATCCATCTTGATATCGGCCCTATGTTCTCTGATGAGCAAAGTCTCGTGAAGAGAAGTTACCCAGGGAAATACGTAAAATGTGTGGCCAGAATGGGATCAGGTCTAACCGGGCTTTGTTTCTTGTGTGTTTATTTATTTTCCTTACCCTGCTCAGTACCAACTCAGAGAATAACTACCAGCTTTACTGAGGATTTCTATATTTGCGAAGGAAGTCCACAATTTCAAAATAAGTCCTGGAAAGACAGTGGTATAAATAAGCCTGTAGAAACTCAGGGAAGATAGGAAGGAGAGACACATTCATGGCTAAAAAAAGTCCTCATTGGAATGTTGGCAGCAAAGTAAGAGGTAAGGTTAGCAATGAGGGAATAAGCCCCGGGCCATCAGTCTGTAGTCATTTCTGTATTCAACAGATGATTGTTGAGCTCCTAGTCTCTGGGACCCTGTGCTAGGATTGCACTGAGAATAAGTAAGATAAATAAGAAGCCAAAGGGGAATGGGTCTCCTTGAGTGGGGTGGGGGGCAGGGGTAATCCTCTTACCCACATGACTGTTACAGCACAGGGTCCTATCCTGCCAGTTCAAAACCCAGCATAAGCCCACTATTTCACTATTTCTCTCTAAGTGTTAGGCATCCACATCAAGCCCCTCACTCTCCTCCATGATGCAGTTCAGCATGGAACACTGACTCTGGCAAGCCTCAGGCTGGAGTGCTGGTTTTGCCCGTGTTTAGTAGTTATGTTTCTCCATGCAGCTTGTTTAAACTCACTCAATTTCTGTTTGCTCATCTGAAAAGCAGGGTTTATAATACTCACTTCTTCCGAACTCTTATGAAAGTTAAAGATAGTTTATGTCAACAACTTAAAGCAGAATCAGGTATATACTAAATGGTATACGCAGCACACTTATTTACAGATCCATTATAGTCAGGCTTTGGAGTTATTAACGGTAACAAATACCACTACCTGGAATATCATTCAGGCACGAGAAAGGAGGATATCCTGCCATTTGGGACCACAGGGATGGAACTTGAGCACATTTTCCTAAGTGAGAGGAGTCAGACAGAGAAAGACAAGTGCAACAGCATTTGTATGTGGAATCTAAAAAATTCAAAGCTGTAAAACACAAAGTAAAATGGTAGCCACCAGGGGATGGAGGTGGGGCACAAGATGGATGGTGTGTAAAGGCACGAACATGCAATGAGTAGTAAACAAGCCATACAGACCTAATGCACAGTAGCATGAATATAGACATTAATATTATATAATAATTACATAATGTGATAAATATCATGGTCACAGCAATTGTTGCTTAGAGTGAAAAGCTCCAAAATGAAAGTATAAATCAGGTGCCCTTCAGAGTCAAGGGTGGCAGTGAATACATGTGGCTGGAGAGACCCAGAAAGGCTGTTGTTTCTCTTTTCCTGCTTTAGCCTCGCCATCTGTGAATTAACAGACCAGCTGGAGAAGACGGTCTCCAAAGGCCAATAGCAGCTCAGGTTTGCTCGGATTTTAAGAAACGCCCGGAGGAGCATCTACTTTTCAGACTCTAGTGTAGAGAAACCCTGGTTAGGTTGGGTGAGGAGGAGGGCTACGGTGAGGATGGGGAAGAGGCTCCATGTGTGCGGCCCCTTGACAGTCCAGTCCCCTGCCCCTCACAACTCAGCTCACACCAGTGAGCATGCTCATTGAGCTTTCTGCTCGTTACTTTGCAGAACTAAGTTGAAAAAATAGGCCAAGGAGAAAATCAGTAGATTATAAGCCAACCCCTGGTCAAATAACACAAAAACTAACGGCCGGTGGAGCCTCAGGCCCAGTCCTGAAGAACAGGGTCCTCACAGACAGAAGCAGGAACACGGGCCTTCCCCGGTGGCCTTCCAGAGTCCCAGGTCCAGCCTCACTTTCCATCGTGTCTGCCTCCACCACCCTTTCCGGTACTTGGGGATGGTTTCACTTTTATTGTGATTTGAAATGATTCCATGACTCAGTTCTATTGTTGTTCTGTGTACAGTGAGTAATGAAACATTTTTAACGGCATCTTTTGGGCGCCTTTTCCTTTGATTTTTTCCACCTTAATGACATTATTGGGAGGGCTTCGGGGACCGTTATGCAGATGTACTTCCTGGCGAAGTTGCTGCTTCAGGAGAAGTCATTACTTTTTGTGGGGCCCACAGGCACTGGAGAGGCTGCTCTTACAAACCGCTTCCTGCGACAGTTACCTCATGAAAAATATGTTATATGTCAAATTAACTTCACGGTGCAGACCTCAGCTAAGCAGACCCAGGACATCTCCCTAACGGAACTTGAAAGGTACCCAGAGTTTTAATTAAAATCAAGAATGTAATTGTGCTTAGTTTACTCCTCAGAGATTATCCACAAAATAATATGAAGCGCTCGCCTTCGGTTTCTGACAGAATAAATGAAACTTGATTTGTTCCCCCCTGTAATGTTTATTACCGGGGAAACTACATTTTAATTGTTGTTGACAAATATTCTGATTTATGGGGTGCATAAAATGGAACGCAGTCTAGATAGCATGTGTCGACTTAACTTTTTCTTTGCAAAATTTTGCTTCGGGAGGCTGTGCTAGCTGTCTGTCGTGGGTATTCTTTAGGCCAAAGCATATTAAAGTAAATCACCAGATTGGATCTTGACTAGTAAAAAGAACCATCTGTTAGGGAAAAATGTAAGCAGTGGGCGATAGAGGCAGTACTTGCCAACACAGGGAGGGCAAAAAGATCAACTGGAAGAATGGCAGTGTCCGGGGGATTCTATCCAGAAGCTGGTTAGCTTTCCAGCATCCAAATCATGCATTTTTAATTCATCACATGGCAAAAAGACAAGTCAGACACTAATTGGCACCATAAAAGAAAATTTGCACCATACCAGGAACTGTTCAGTCAGGGGTCCATTCCACATGGACCATTTTATATTCTGTTTAAAGTTTAGAACTAAAACCTGAGGATTCAGAGATGGCTAAAGAATCTATTTAAATGACAGATTCCATTCAGAATGCTAGTTCATTACCAGAAAAACATTTGGGTGTAAATATGCCCATGACCCTCTTCTAAACAAAGAATCTAGTAAATAATTGGCATGTATGGAGTGTCCATATATATATATAGGGAATATATACGTTATGTTATGTTATGTTATGTTATGTTATGTTATGTTGTTATGTTATGTTATACACACACACATAAAATGTATCAGGTGTTAATGACAAAGTATTTGCTATATCAATAATCAGTTGGTTCTGATAGGGGTCATTTTCTATATGTGCGTCCTTAAGGAAACTAGAATAAATGTTGATTAATTTTAATGCTATATGTTAAATATACATTAATATATTTGAGATCTATTAAGTTGAAGAATCTTGAGACTCGCGGTATTTCTTTCCACTGGTGACAATTAAGCCTCAAGAATACATAAAATTATTGCCTTATTCTTCTAGGTCCTTGTCCCAGAAAAAAGCAAAATGAATGTTAATGGAGGGTGCTCCTTGCCCTCAATATGGCTATGGGTGATTACAGACTTTGCTTCCAAGATTTTTCTTGTGGCTGCTTTCTCAAACTTTATATCCCAACACACTTTGCTTTTGCTGCATTTTTAGCTCAAAAAGCTCTTTCAAGCATAATTAAATCATTTAATGTTCCTGAGTGTTATTTCCCTCCTTAAGAAATGCAATTTCATGTCATTTCTTTAATTTGAACTCGTATTAGTTTTTCTGCCTTAGAATATACCTGTCTTTATGAAGCTCCTGCAGGTACATTTCCAACACCTGGGATTTTAGAAGTTAACCCAATACTGCCCCACTGCAGATGGGCAGGGCCAGACCATTACTCCCACTATGCACTTTCTTTGGGACATTTTGAAACTTAAACATCACTGTGGGGACTCAGCATTACATCTCAGCCAAGTTCTCCATCCCTGTCTCCTGGGGAGAGAACGAGGTGACAGTCAAGCCTTTCCTGGGGTGACATTTGCAGAGTTCAGATAGAAAGATGGATTTCCTCTTTTTCTTTAGCCTTGAAAATTTTCAAATCTTATGGGAAGTCTGGAGAAAAAGTTAGGGAACTTTGATCATAGAGGCATGAAAGGATGGTTGGGACTCAGAGGAGCCATGTGCAGAACCTGGAGGAGAATTTGGGAATAACTGCTCAATTTGGCAACTTTACCAAAACTGAAGTATCAAAAATAGTTGCTGTCTTAGTCAGCTCAGGCTGCCATAGCAAAATGCCACAGACTGGGTAACTTGAACAACAGAAATTTATTTTCTCCCAGTTCGGGAGGCTAGATGTCCAAGATCAAGGTGTTGGCATATTTGATTTCTCCTGAGATTTCTCTCTTCACCTGCAGATGGCCACTTTTCACTGTGTCCTCACATGGCCTTTCCTCTGAGTGTGTGTGTCCATAATGCCTCTTCCTCTTCCCATAAGGACATCAGTCATATTGGATTAGGGCCTACAAATATGATCTCACTTAACCTTCATTACCTTTTTGAACACTTTATCTCCAAATACAGTCACAGTCTAAGGTATGATGGGTTAGGACTTCAACATATGAATTTTAAGGGCACACAGTTAAGTCCTTAACAACTGCAAATGCTCTAATGTGGTGAGAGCAGCCAGCGTGGGGGAAATTAATTCAATATGCCCAAGATGCAAAGCACCCCACTGGACAACATGAATAAAGCCCATCCTTAGGACTTGAAGTATTTTATTTCTGTGCCTGAAAGGGCTACATGAAAATCTATGGGATTCACAGCCCAAGACATTATCTTTAAGAAAGAGAAAGATTCAAGAAAAGAATAATCAAAGCTAAGTTACTGTTCACAGGATGTTCCTGGTTAATCTAGCCTCAAATTCATTCTAAGCCCAGTATTAGAGCACCAGATACATCTTTTCACAGCGGCTCTAGACTGTGAGCTCCTCCAAGGCAGGGACTCTGTGTCACACATCCTTTGTGTCTCTCATGCCCAACGAAGGACCTGACACATTCAGAGGTTGGCGGGTGGGGAGTGGTGAGAGTTTCCTGAACGGAGGCAAAGACTGTTAGCAGAGCAAATGAGAGTGTGGAGAGGCTCAAGTCCTGCTGATTTCATTATATTAGGTAGAACTATCTGGTATTTCTCTCAAATTAGAGCTTTTTCTGCCAGAGTAGTATTTGAAATAGAATGCATGACAACTGTGAATAAAATAAAGAATTCACTTTAAAAGTCAATGTATTCATTCCTGGTGTTTACTCAGAAAATATCTGCAGAACATATTAAGGCATTTAAAGTTTCAGAGGGAATTAACAGTCCCTAAGGAATATCAGTGACCTCACGGAAACAATCTAAATATTTCCCCAAAAACTCTCGTCAAACGTTGGCACACTACTTCGTTTACATTTACATCTTTTCTTAGAGAAATAGATGGTATGTACCTTATTCTCCTCTATATCTCTTTACAATTGTGCCAGATGGGAATTTCTACTAAACTTCTAATTTTACCCCTATTGGTTTTATTAAATATTAACCATTTAGTCAACTGACCCTCAGACAAATAATTGTTTCTTAGTAATGAGCATTGATTTTCACATATTAGCATGACAGTAAAGGGAACCTTAGATGTTTTAGGTGTACCATATTAACTTTTCAGTTGAAGACGTAGCTGGTAAGCATAATGTGGAGACTATGAGAGAATGAGACTCATCCTTTAGACTCCAAGTACTTTCTTAAAAGAATAACTAATATAAACCTGGGCTCTACTGTCCAAAGTTTCTCTTATTTCTCCTAAAAAGTAAAGGCAATTTCACACCTGTTCTCTTTTATCTCTACAATATCCCTCTCAGGAAAACCGATTGCTGTGCCTCTGTTTTGTGAATGGAAACGCTCACTCAGGAGACATTCACAGCTTTCCTACAAGTCACGGTGTGCACAAAGCTGGGATTACACTCCGGGTCTTCATTAACTTCAGTGGCAGAACTGACTTTAACAGCTGAGAATGGAACCTTCTTGAAGGTGCCTATAACCCATAGAGCTCCTGGCATTTGCTGGGCACTCAGAGCAACACAACTTGATATGCAATAGATTTCAAATCACCTGAGCTTCAGCTAAAACTTCTCTACAGTGGTTTAAGACCACCTATAAGAAAAACCCTCCTATGAATATTGTTTTCATGATAAAAAAAAATTATAAGGCAGAGCCACCTTTAGAAATGTGGAGAAGACAGCTGGGAAAAAGCATTAATAATCTCTGCCCTATAAAGAACAAAACAGTGACTACTATTTAAAAGATGAAAAGGACATTTACTCTTACTATAGACAAGTCATATGTGGCCCACCACAGGACTCTCTAGGATCAGTGCCTTTTGTCGACTATCTCCAGATGAAGTTTAATTTAGAACCATGTAAACATAGAACTTTAGGGTTGTAAGAGGTCTTAGGGGCATCTTATGCAGGATTGCATCCAGTGCTTGACTTTCTTCAATAATATCCCCCCAACTGATTGTCACTCACTCTTGGCTTAAACACTTCAAATGCAGTAAGGGGCCGCTTCTCCTTTGAACATCTCTGACTGATGAGGGACCTCCATAAGTTCCATCATCATGCAATGAACAGAAATGTCTAACTTCAACCTATTATTGCACTTCCAAGGTGGACTCCCAGAGAACTAATCTAATCCTTCCTCTATAACATGGTACTTTTATAGTTGGTGATACCTATCCTGTCTCATTTTCTCCCAGCTGAACAATCTCAGTTCCTCTAACCACCGTTAATAGGACATGGATTCAGTTTACCACCTCTCCTTGTGACCATGCCGTTGAATGTATACATTTTTATTTTATTTTACTTTATTTAATTTTTTTAATATTAGCGGGAGAGAAACTGCTAGCAGGGGAGAGGGGCAGAGGAAGAAAGAGAGAATCTCAAGTAGGCTCCAAGCTCAGCACAGAACCAGACACAGGGCTCAATCCCATAAATGATCTGAGCCGAAATCAAGAGTCCGACACTCAACCCACTGAGCCACCCAGGCACCCCTGAATGTATACATTTTAATATTTATTCATTTGACAGATACTTATTGAGTGCCTCAGGTATGTCAAGAACTCTCCCAACAGGTCTATCTCTTCTTGTGTGAAGCCAAGAACCTAAAGATCGGGTATATAGCTCTACTAACAGAATACAAAAAATGTGGTCAAGTCATTTGGTATCTTCCTAGATGATTTCTTCCAGAATACCATTTCCCATTAAACTAGACACCATACTTCTATTAATATTACTGAAGACTGAAGTGGGGTTTTTTGTTTCTATTTTTGCTTGTTGTTGGTTTTTTAGCAAAGAATAACAGTGGTTA
The DNA here is from genome assembly GCF_014898765.1 of Herpailurus yagouaroundi. Classification (NCBI taxonomy): domain Eukaryota; kingdom Metazoa; phylum Chordata; class Mammalia; order Carnivora; family Felidae; genus Herpailurus; species Herpailurus yagouaroundi. The sequence goes on along the minus strand of NW_024412413.1, from coordinate 23,209,832 downwards.
TTGTGGTAATAGTCCCCAAATCTCTATGGCTTAACTTGTAATAGTTTGTAATAGTTGAGCACTTCTCAGGTGACATGAAGTCACAGATCAGGAGGCAAGGGCAGAGGAAGGGCTCTCCTCAACACAGTCCTTCATGGACCAAGGCTTTGGCACATTCCTAGGACCTCAGAGTGCCCCACTACATCCAGCCCTAAGTCAAGGGAAAAGTGAAATTATGGAGAAGGCTTGGTGCTCTTAACTGCCTTTGCCCAGAAAAGTCACATGGATCATACCGTCCTGAATTTGTACAGTTCGTTTATTAGTTGATTTGTCAAATTTTTGTCTGATTTGATTCAGACCATTTATTTTGTTTTATTTTCAATCTTTATTCTGTCACAAGTTATATTTGCTATCACTTCCATATTCATGTCACTTTACCATCTGTACATTTCTTAAGAATATTGTTATGTCCTCATGAAAGGCATTAGCTGAAAAGGTAAATCACCTGGGGAAAAGGACTACAGCACACTATTAGAAACTCCCTTCCAAGGTAACAAAAATGAACTTTCTTTGTATTTAGTTATTGTTATTCTTCCAATTATGAAGTCATTTATATAGGTAGAAGATAGATGATAGATTGATTGATTGATACATGATAGATAGATAGATAGATAGATAGATACATAGATAGAGTCATCTTGCTAAAACACATCTTTTCTTTTTTCCCTTGCCTGAAATTCATCATTTAGTTATTAAATAAACAATTGTTTTTAACCTTTACTGTGGGTCAGGTACCTTGCTAAGATTTTGATCCATTTCTCCTTAATCCTCACAAGTACCTGTAAAATAGTTATGCTCATCTTACAGATAAAGAAACTGAAACTTAGGAAGATGAAGAAATTCCGCCAAACTAAGTAGTTTGGAGTCAGAATCTAAACTTTGATGTCTGTCTCCAGAGCCTGCTTTCGCATGTGCTTCATGACCTTTCATACCTCAGTGGGTCCTCTTCTCTGTTCTCCTTCCTCTTGGGCCATAGGCAGATGGGTTCAGGCAGGGAGAGATGGATAACCTCAACAGCACATATCTCAATTATTATCAGGGGCCACTGTTATGTTATTATCACTCATGGTTTTCCCAAGATTCAGTGTCAAGCAAACCAAACCATGGGCTTCTCCATATCCAATGGACCTTTTGCTGGTCTTTTCTCGGGCATACTTTGGCTCTGTTGGCCACTCCTACTCTCTTGAAATGCTTTCTTTCCTCAGCTCCAATGATACCTCACTCTCTTCTCCTTCCCTCCCTCTGGCCATTCCTTCTTTGTCTTCTCCTCTACTTAGCATTAAATGTTGCTATTCGTTAAAATAGGAATCTACGCCCCCTCTTCTCATCCATGCCTATAGCTGCATCATCACGTATATACAGATAAATCCAAGTGTACATGTGACATTTTAGAATTTCCTCTGAGCTCCAGACCCAAATATCCAGCACTCCCTTGGCTCACCACACTCAACAGTCCAAAAGCAGACACGAGCTTCTCTGGCAAACATGGTTTTCTTCCAGGGGTCTCTTAGCTTGCTTACCAGTACTCCTATGCACACCAGAATCAGAGAATCACCTCTCTGCCCATCACCATCCTGTCGTTATCTTTACATTCACTCATTCTATTTCTGCCACTTCTACCCCAATCCAGCCCTTCAGTGCTACCTCTTCTGAAATAGCCCACTGGCTAGTCTGCCTACATTCATTCTGGTCTCCTGACAACCCATACCCCCACTGCAACCAGAGTGATCTTGCCAAAACCTAAATCTATTTACATCTTCCTCTGCTTTAAACTCCTTGATGGGTCCCCATTGTTCCCTGATCCCTAGCCACATTGACCTTTTCTCAGCCCCACTTAGCTATTATGCTCCCTCCTGCCCCAGGACATTTGTATACATTGTTCCTTCTCTCCAAAGTACCCTTTCCCATGACAATTCCACCTGAAGAAATCATGCTTCTCCCTCACCTCAGTGCCAACACCACTTCCCAGGGAAAACCGGGTCGATTTCTCTTATATGCTCACACTTACGTACCTTTCACCCTTCTTTTGTAACAGTTATCGTGACTGTCATTTTATATTTATTCTGGTATTTCTTTGATTAATGTATGTCTTCCTCACTAGACTATAACGTTTTTAGGAACAAAGGCCATATCTCCTTTTAACCCCTCGTATTGCCAGTGCCTAATAGAGTGCTTAGCACATTTCTGTGAAATAAATGAATGACCCAGCCCATTCTGTAATTCTAATCATTTGATTCCCAGGAAACTGTCCTGATCTAATGAAAACTAAAATATCCACTTCATTATTAAATTATGTCTTCATGAGAATTCATTGTGGGTAGGCCAGAACCAAAATTTCACCTAACCACTAGACGCATATTCATTCGTGTGCATGAAATCTACCATATTACTTCACAGCGCATGATGAAATATAAACTCCAGTGCTGGAATGTTTTCCAATAGTGAGCTATTAATAATTTAACCAAATTAATTCAGAACACTTCACTCAACAGTGAAACAGAGATGAGGAGGAAATGATGCGTGTACCAGTCTTCTAAGGTTGAATTAAATACGGCAAGCAAGTAAAAGGGAAAAGCCGCCGACCCTTCTTTAGAATGAAAGTCCCCATTTACAATTTAACACAAATTTTATGTTTTTCTACAGATATTAAAGAACAAACATCAGAGACATAAATAAAAATCTCTGCTTTACACAGGTGAGTGACTTAACATGGTAATAGTCATTTGTCAGGCCTCAGAAAAGGAAAGAAAAATTGAAGGGATTTTTTTTCTTCAGCATGAAGCAGTAATCAAGTCAAAGAAAAGCTTTCAGTAATTATTATTATTAGGAATAATCATTAGGACTAAAAAGTGAGGCAGACAATCCACAGAGCATAGAATTAGCTCCTACCCAGAGGGCCTCACGGTTTTCACTAGAACAGCAGAGAAAAGCAGGAGACATTTATTAGAAAAACAGGTGAGCCACTAGTGGAGCAAAGTTTCCCAGTCAAAATCTTACTTTAAATAGGGAAGCCAGCTGATTTCTCTACCCTACCCACCAAGAGTTAAAGAGGAGAAAGATGGTGAGCAAGCTGCCAAAATCGTTATCCGAAGGAAGGAGAAAACAGATGTCCAGCAGTCAAAATGTAACTCATCAATAAGAAGCATTGGTATGTAGACCAGTGGTCCCCAGACATTAGAGCATCACCATCACACGAAGGCTTGTTAAAATGCAATAACTGGGGAGCGCCTGGGTGGCTCAGTCAGTTAAGCATCTGACTCTTGGTTTCGGCTCATGTCATGGTCTCACCGTTAGTGAGTTTGAGCCCTGCATTGGGCTCCATGCTGAAAGCGCAGAGCCTGCTTGAGATTCTTTCTCTCCCTGTCCCTCTCTGCCCTTCCCCCACTCACACTCACTCGCCCTCTCTCCTTCTCTCTTTCAAAATAAATAAGGAAACTTAGAAAAATAAAAGAATAAAATGCAATAACTGGGGCCCACCCACCAGAAGTTCTGATTCGGTGAATCTAGGGCAGGCCCAGGAATTTGCATTTTAACACACGTTCACAGGTGATGCCGATGCTGCCGCTCTAAGGACCACCCTTCGAAAACCACCGTTTGAAAACCACCTATAAAATTTCTAATAATAATGAGTGCTTGCGCTGTGCTGAAGGTTTTGCATATGTCACCTCATCTCATCTTTATAACAACACTATGAAAGGGGAATAAATATCCCCAACTTATAATAAGGAACTTGAGGCTGAGGCATGAGTTAACCGGCCAGCCCAGTGTGGAAAGTCTAATTCCAGAGGTCAGGACATGGATAACACTGCTGGTGGGAAACACCGACCCAAGCAGGAGCCACAGGACAACAGTAGAGAGGTTACAGAGATGCTGCTCTCTTATGTAAATGGGTTCTTCTCCCAGTACCCCAATGCCCTCCAAAGAAGCCTCCATCCTAGAGGACAGCTCTGGAGTATAACAGACTATACGTGGGTGCCAGGGGTTACAAGCCTTCTCTATAGCGCAATTACTCATCTGTTTCATGGACCTAATAATTCCTCCCTCCACGGCTTGTAAGAATTAAATGAGATAATGTATGTAAAGCACTTAGTACCTGGGGCATCATACCAGCTCAGAAGCTGCTGGCTCTTTTATTATTATTGCTATTGTTGCTTCGTTATCATCAGCATTAATGTTGTCATCCTCAAGGGAAGAGCAATTATTTCAAAGGGAAAGTATAATGGCCTTGATAATCTTCAGTGATCAGTTCACAGTATCCCTCCTGTTAATCAAAAGCTTGGCAGTTTGGGTCACGTGGTTCTAATGACACAGGTGCTCCTGACAGAATTAGCAAAAAAGGAAAGTAAAATAAAGCAGCATTTGGTGCCCTACTTTTCTCCAGTACGGTTTACATGTTCTCCTAATTAAATTTTTGAGTAAACTTCGTTCCACAGCCGTGCTGGGTTTACTCAGATGCACTATAGAATGATTCACAGCCTTGATAGAAACTTCTCCGCTCTCGGTGCCAAATGCCTTGCTGTAGGTGCAACATGAGAATTCATCTATTATTTCACCCTCGCTTAATTAATTCCACTGCCAGCTACCTGTTGATGATGGGGGTCTGTTGGCAATGCTGAACAAAGTCTTAAGTCAAAGAGTTTTAATAACATGTTTACTGCTGGGTGGTCTGCCACTTTTGATTAAACTTCATGAGGATTTATAACCATGTCTCCCCCCACATGTCTGTAACCTTTAAGGGATGTCTGATACAAAGCAAAGGTCATGGGTTCCAAAAGCCCTTCTTCTAATAAATATGTTAGACAGCTGATCCTGAACATGCAGTGGTTTCTCATCCTTTCTCCACCCTCCCCCCACTTGCTTTTTACAGCAATTCTCAACAAGGATAAAAATTAATGCGAAAAGAATTAATGGTTTAATTTTGCAAGAGCAAAAATAGCGTTTACGATGTCTCACTGGGGAAAGGGGCTTCTGTCTTTGCTGATGACCCAAACGTGTCTGCCAAGGAGAAATATGGTGTCCAGTCTCCCATTGAACTGCCACAGGAATGGATTGGCCGTGGCTACTGGCTTGACAGGTGCAATAAATATTAATTAGTGTGCTTGGCTACAGAGGGAGTAATGATATACACTGCTCCTCTGAAGCGTTAAATTGTAGTGTTAGTCTTGATAATGCCTCATCTTCTCCATCACGGCAGGAAAACATTTTGAGTTACACGCGTCCCTATATAGGCAAAGGAATAAAGGTTTATCTGCTGTCAGGAATATTGCAGGTGCAAAAAGTGGGGGCTAAGACTGATGTGAGTCAGGCACCAGGTATTCCGTGTGTGTGTGTGTGTGTGTGTGTGTGTGTGTGTGTGTTTTAATCAGCATTTCATGCGGCACAAACCAATTTCTATAATGTTTGCTGCTGTTAAGGGATAAAGCTGAAACATTTTGCTATTGTCAAGATACTTGATTAGGTTGGGAATGGATTTGAAAACTCCTTGTCTGAAACAACTGCCACAAATATGCATTAAATATTGGAGGAACCATGTTTATTAGATTACAGAGGAGTTGGTATGTTTATGGGATGATCCCCAGTGTTTGTGAATAAATACCTAGAACAGCCTGGGAACTGGAGATGGCTGTATTTGGGAACTAAAGATAAAAATGCTCTTAAAATTCAGCTCTGATCAAAAACGAACAAATAAAACAAAAAAACAGGCGAGGAAGACGCAAGATAAGCAAATTAACATTAGCACTGATTCTAGGCTTGCAACAAAACACGTTTTAGAAATGGGTATGTTTAGTTGTTTACACCTGAAGTTACAGCAACGCAACAGCATTTCACCAAGAAAAGAGGCTCTAATTAAATACTGATATTTTCCAAATCCTTAATTATAATGGCTTACAGTTCTGCCTAAGGGCTTCTCTAGGAGCTAATTTGCTGGAATATTACCATTTACACTTTTTCGTTTGTTGAAGATCTTGTTCCCTTGCGAATTGCCTTTTTTAAGTTTGTTGTAACTTCATTTGCCATTCTCTTTCTGGGAATGCTTCCTACCCCCTGTATAGGAAAAACTGGCAAGAAACTTGGCAAACAAAGTTTCCTTCTGGGTGGAATTCTTTCCCCTCCTGCATGGCTTAAATGTGTTGATACCTGTTTTTGTACTGCAGCTGCAAAGCAATGGTTTTTGGCAACGGGAATGCACGTGTTTCTTATTCTCTCCTGGAGTCCTGGGTTCTAGCAGCGTATCCTCAAGCAAGCATTTCTGGAGCTACAGGGGGCACAGGGAAGCAGCATTCAACGGGCACTGAAATATTAACTAATGATGAATTGCCCCCCAGTCAGCAGACACCTGGGAACTGGCACTGGACCATTTTTGCAAAATATGCCTGCTGGGCAATCTCCCAGGACACAGCTCCAATCAGTGGGACATACCTTTCCCAACTCCCTCCTCTCCTGCAACATTTCCACCCGCTTTCCTAGAGAAGAACAGAGTCCATCTCCTCACCACCTCCCCGCCCCCCCACCCAGGTCCTTGGAAAAGGTTTGACTACCCCCTAGAGGTGACTCCACAATTAATAGTCCTCGATATTTCCTGTCTACCAGACCCTTAAACACAAGGGGCCATTGTATATGTAGGCGCCTGATGGGGAACAGAAACTAATATGTGACTAATCACCTCTTGTCCCCAGCATGGAGTCAGATCTCTAGAACTTTATCCTTGGCAGGATGGACCAAGAGGTGAACAAGGAGGCCCATGGGATAAGAGCAAGGCATATTCTCTAGCCTCGTGTAAAAATGTGTTCCTCTACAATCCCCAGGACTACAAGATTCTGCCTAGCTATTATGAAACAATTTGTGGAAATGGCCAGGTTTCTAACTGTCATCAAAATACAGATAATTAATGAGATACTTGAAGAAGATTAGAATGTGGATGCTATGGCCCCATTATTAAGCACTGCCTTACTGGCATATGTGTCCTTCTGCTTTGAAAAATTTCAAAGTTCAATGCCCTCAACAAAAATCAAGGTATTTCCAAAGGCAAAGCAGGTGATAGTATTCAAACTCATACTGAGCCCATGGAAATGAAAAGCCCACAAACTGAATTTTGAGAAAAGTATATCAAAAATTAAATAAGCTTTGCTTCATGGAGCTCCAGAAATTCTTTAAAACTCTTTAATGTATAAGACGCCAGATCTGCTGTAGTCCTGGGCTACAACCTGATGGTTGGAATCACCAGCCTTCCCCCAGGCATGGTTAAGAGACTCAAAAAGAAAAACATCTAGTTAGATCAATTATGCTTTCACCCATAAGAAGAGAAAAGTCCCTATTGAAACCTCTAAAAATATATCTTAAATGCACGTCTAAGTAAGGGGGATTTAAGATAAAAATGCTGGGGCGCCTGGGTGGCGCAGTCGGTTAAGCATCCGACTTCAGCCAGGTCACGATCTCGCGGTCCGTGAGTTCGAGCCCCGCGTCGGGCTCTGGGCTGATGGCTCAGAGCCTGGAGCCTGTTTCCAATTCTGTTTCCCTCTCTCTCTGCCCCTCGCCCGTTCATGCTGTCTCTCTCTGTCCCAAAAATAAATAAACGTTGAAAAAAATAAATAAAATAAAATAAAAATGCTAATGGAATTTGGGGGCGCCTGGGTGGCTCTGTGGGTTAGTGTCAGACTCTTGATTTTCAGCTCAGATCATGTCTCACAGGTTCATGAGATCAAGCCCCATATCAGGCGGAGCACTGACAGCTGCTTGTGATTTTCTCCCTCCCTCTCTCTCTGCCCCCACCCCCCGTGGTTTTTCATAATCTCTCTCTCTCTCTCTCTCTCTCTCTCTCTCTCTCTCTCTCTCAATAAACATTTAAAAAATGCTGATGGAATTTGGAAACTGACATACCTGGGCTTAAATAGGGAGTCACCAGGAAATGTGAAATCTTGGGTAGATCACTTGAGCCTCGATTTCCTCATCTGTAAATGGAGTATAGTGGTACTTTTCTCAAAAGGGTATTAGGAGGATCCAATAAGATTATATTTTGTAATGTTTGGAATCTAATAAATAGATGGTATACATAGTAACTACATGATAGTAATTACCACAATTATTGCTATTAAATTTCAAAACCTTCACAATGATCCATAAGGCCCTGCTTCATCAGATTCCTCTTCAAGTCATATGATGTGGTAGGCAGAATTACAGGTGGAGAGAAGACCCCACACCCAAATCCCCAAGACTGAATCTGTCACGCCTGTGAATATGTTCCAGTGAATAGGTTTAAGGGGCTAATCAATTGACTTTAAAATGGGGAGAGTATCATGGATTACCCAGGTGGGTCCAATAAAAAGCGCATGAGCCCTTAAAGCAAAGGCCAGCAAGGCAGTCAGATTGAAAATCTGAGAAGGACTTCATCTGCTGTTGCCATCTTAAAAATATAAAGAGCCACATGGATAGTGTGAAAAAGAAGTTCCAAGCACCAGTGAGGACCCTGAGCCTCAGATGAGAACTAGCTTGACCGCCATTTCGATTTCAGCCTTGACAGACTCTAGGCAGAGAATTCAGCTGTGCCCAGACTTCTGACCCACAGAAGCTGTGAGATAATAAACGGATGCTGTTTTAGGCTCCTAAATTTGTGGTGATTTGTTACGATAGCAATAGAAAACCACTGTAGCCATCTACCCCTTACCTAAAGAGACATTTTGAACATGCCATGCTCTTTCTACCTCAGGGCCTTTGTACAAGCTGCTCCCTCTGCCATTGATTTCTTTCCCCAACTTTCCACTCTACTAACACTATTCATCCTTTTGGTGTTGGCTGAAATCTGACCTTCTCCCAGAAGTAGTCCTTGGATTTCTTATCCAAAGTGGGTCCAGAGGCACCTGAATGGCTCAGTCAGTTAATCATCTTTCTCTTGTTTTTGGCTCAGGTCATGAACTCATGGTTCATGAGATCGAGGCCCACATCGAGCTCTGTGCTGACAGCTTGGAGTCTGCTTGGGGTTCTCTCTCTCCTTCTCTCTCTGCCCCTCCCCCACTCATATTCTCTCTCTCTCTCTCTCTTTCAAAATAACTTTAAAAAATAAAAAGTAAAGTGTGTCCCCTCCCCACCATCATTTACACTTTCTTTCAAGACCCTGTTGATCTCTTCCCAAGTCTGTCAGAATTTGTAATTATCTCATTTGTCTATGCTCTTATTTATTTTCCCTCCTTAACTGTAAATGCAGCACATACCATGAGTCAATAAATAGTTGCCGAGTGAACATGGATTACTGCTTTACCTCACTAAATCTTTATGAATCAGGTGAGGAAGACACTATTAGTATCTCATTTTACAGATGATGAACCTAAAAAGTAAAGAGATTGAGTAACATTCTCAGGATCACACAGCCCCTAAGTGATCGAGCCTGTGAATGACCCCATGGCTCACATTCTCAATCTCTGAGTTTTCATGCCCCTCTGATGGGAGTTCTACAGGTAGGAAAATATCAACATCACAGTTGATGATGTCAACAGACGTTATTCCCCTGAATTCAGATATTTGGAGCACTCTAAGAAGAACAGACGCTTAAATTCAAAACTTTGCCTCCTGATGCAAAAATTGAGGCATGGTCTCTGTATTAGTATCCAATGGTGTCCAAAACAAAGTGGGTGGCTTCAAGCAGCAGAAATCTATTATGTCACAGTTCCAGAGGCTGCAAGTCTGAAATCACAGTGTCTTCAGGGCCACATTCCCTCTCAAACTTGTAGAGGAGAACCCTTCCTTGTCTTTCCTTAAATTCTGGTGGTTTCCTGCAACCCTTGGTGTTCTTTGACTTACAGATGCATGCCTCCAGTCTCAACCACCATCATCACATGACACGCCGCCTCTGTGTGTCTGTGTCCAAATCTCCTCTTTTTATAAGGACGCCAGTCATTTGGATCAAAGGCCCACCTACTCCAGTTTGACCTCCTCTTTACTTAACTAATTACACCTGCAAGGCCCTAGTTCCTAATAAGGTCACATTCTCAGGTACCAGGGTTAGGATTCCAACACGAATATGGTGGGGGCACAATTCAACCCCTGACAATCTCGAAACTACAACATGTGATTTTGATTGGTTATCAGATGAGGGATGTTCTGCATGCCTGTGTTGGCCCTGCTCCTCTCTCTGCTCTTGCAGGGTTTCTCATCGCCCGGGGAGACCACAGCAGCTGACGTCAGAGGCTGCTGCTGCTGCCGTGGTGGCTGCAACGGGAGGGAGCAATTAGGGGAAAGGCTTGTTTGTGAAAGCCAGGCTCTGTCTCCTCATTACTGTCTCTCTCACTCGGCGCCTCATCTCTGCTCTCTGCCCAGGCTCTCGGGTAGTCATTTATGGAAAAGCACGTGATGGGCGTGTGTAACTGTGAAAGTGTGATCACTGCCTCGGACATTTGATTTGGCAAATGACATTTTTACAAAAGCACTTGTGGAAATCTGGTGGACTCCTTTCTTGACAGTTCTAACTGGGGACAAAAATAGAAACATGGACAGCAACCGCCAAAATTAATGGAGCCAGATTATTTAACACTGAAACACCCGCTCCTGACTCTGCAGCCAGTCACAACTCATGTATGTTTTATTGTACTAGCAAGAAACCACAGCACAGCTTGAAGTGTGAGTTTGAGGTCACTGAACACGGGGAATTCTCCAACTGTTTCGCAGCTACCACAGAGTATGTGTGCGGAGCCTGCATATTTGTGGGGGGTGGGGGGGGAGACGCAGAAATCTATGTTTTAAAATTAGCCAGTTGAAATTTTCCAGTAATAGAAAAATGCAAGATGAAACTCACGAATTTATGCTTCAGGGCATCTACTACATATTGGGACTGGAACAAAGGACCTCTGGCTTTTAGTGAAATATGTGTTCTGTTCCTTGAGCTGCTTGTTCCCACTCATCTCAGGCTTCCTGCTAGCCCATGGCTACCAGAAGGAAAGCAGTAAGAATAAAACATTCTAATATCTGAACTGTGTTGCTTTTTATGGAGTCCTGGCATTCTAGTTCAAGTGTTCCAAGATAACAGTTAGATATTTTAAGCTGGTATGTCTTGGGCACTAGCAAAGAGAACAGAGCCTGCCCTTTGCTGTACAGGGAAATGCGTTAACACTGTAGTGCCTGGATCTTGCAGGAGGTCTGAGGAATCCAAGGAAAGAAACAAGATGTCCACAGTAACAAAGGAGCATTCTGGGGACATAGGGGCATGATTGCTTATCAGTTGATCAATTGTTATCAGTGTGAAGGTAGAGAACAACATCCTACAAATTTATACCTCAAAGCTCACCTTGAATGTAATAACCTGTAGATGCAATTTACCATGCAATAACCTGTAGATGCAATTTACCAAAATCCCTATGAGTAGGGATTTTCTTTGGGGTAAGATGTGAATTCTCCTAGCTGTCCCGTGCTATAGCTCCCCAAGGTCCTATGAAACCTCTGATCTGTGGCATTGTTTTACCGGGACCATACCCAACCATGTGAGGAGTGTCTCAACTGAGGCCGAGGATAGGTCACTAAATAATTAGCCCCTCACTCACTAAAGGAGGAGTTTTCCCAGCTATTTCCAACACAAGATGCAGCATGTTTACAGGAAGCACTACTTTAACAGGAAACAAATATATTCAGAGACATTCATACAAACAGATTTTCTGCTCAATAGATGATGCTCACTCAGAACTCAGCCCCAGGTGCCCCCTAGGTAATTTCCCATCACACCCTGTGACGCAGCTGTCACAGGTCAGAATGGAATAATGGTTAATTCCCGTAGTGAGGATAGAACAATTGGAAAATCCATAAATCGTCTCTGTTTAGCTTAGAGGAAACAAAATGATAGCCTTGAGAGCAATCCATATTCTTGAATTAGCTGTCAATAATTAAAACTCAAATATCACATTTAAATAAAACTTGAGGGGCGCCTGGGTGGCGCAGTCGGTTAAGCGTCCGACTTCAGCCAGGTCATGATCTCGCGGTCCGTGGGTTCGAGCCCCGCGTCGGGCTCTGGGCTGATGGCTCAGAGCCTGGAGCCTGTTTCCGATTCTGTGTCTCCCTCTCTCTCTGCCCCTCCCCCGTTCATGCTCTGTCTCTCTCTGTCCCAAAGATGAATGAATGTTGAAAAAAAAAATTTTTAAATAAGTAGATAGATAGATAAACTAAAAAAAAAAAACATACTAACATCTTTACAGAAGATTCATAGACTATCAGAAATATGCACAAACATGCTGAAAAAAATTCAAAAGCCTAGTCATTTTCACCCCTCTGCATGGAAACAACCACCAGTGTTGCTTGTAGAGTATTCTCTATGAAATTTGATTCAAGTTTGCCAAAAGGGAAAAGATGGCTGAATTAAAAGTCCATGCATACTTTACCATTGTTTATAGTGACGGGGAAAGAAAGACTGTGTAGATGTTCCTCACGGGCTCCCATTCCCCTTCTTTTCTCCAAAGCCCTATACTTTCCCTACCCTGGAAGCATCCTCCCCAAATCCAAGATCCAGCACATGTCCCCCACCTTGGAAGTCACAAGACATGAACTGGAGCTAAACTGATGGACTGCTTCTCCTCTTAAACAAGAGGCTTATCCAAATGTCAGGCTTAAAAGAAAGAAACTTAAAAACAAACACTAATTTTCAAGCACTTATAGAGTAAGCCTTTTCTTTCACAGCTTAAGCAAGGACTTGACTGAAACAGATATTCTTGCTAAATCTGAAAGGATGGCAAAAAAAAAAAAAAACATTTTGACTCAGTTGTTTTGTAAAAGATTGGGGAGGGATGAGTTACTGTAAAATTACATAAAATAAATAAATATTTATTGAGTACCCACTGTGTGCTAGGTTACGTGCTAGATACTGCAGTTTTTAAAAATGTGGCCCCTGACATAAAGGACCCAGTCCGACAGAAGTCAGACACAATAAATGCTGAAATAACAGTACATACAATATGGAACTATTTCAGAAGAAAACATACTGGATGTATTAACTAGCTACTGCTACATAACAAAGCACCCCCAAACTTATACCCAAAACACCAACAGTTGATAATTGCTCATATGTCTAAGGGTCAGCTGAATGATTCTGCTGATCTTAGCTGGGCTCAATTACATATCTGTGGTCAGATGTTGGATGTTTAGTCCAGGATAGCCTTGGTTGCATCAACCTGGGCTGACTTTGTTCTATTCCACACTAGTCTCCTTTTCCAGTAGGATTCTGTGGATGTATCCTCAGGAAAAAATTCAGAAGACCAAGGGGTAAAGAAAGCAGAAATTGCCCCATGCTATATGTAAACCTTTGCTTGAATCAAGTTTGCTACTTTCCCATTTGCAAAAGCAAGTCACAATGAACAAGCCCAGTATCGGTTTGGGAAGAAACCATTAACTAACAGAACAAAGGACATAGACACAGGGATGCCATTTAATTTGGGTCATTGATGCAATCACCCTACCATAGTGGAGAAAGAAGAAAGAGTATGTGCGATGGTTTTCATATGATGAATAGAATTTAACAAATTATGGACAGGGAAAGAGATTCCAGGAGTAAGAACAGAAGCACAGTCTCTCCACCATAAAGGAGAGACTGGAAGAAAGAACGGAACCAGGATCTAGGAGACCAGGTAGGGGCTATTGCAGTTGTACAATTAATTGATGATAATAATAATAATAATAAGGACTCGAGCTAGGGTGGCAGCAGCAGGGAAGGCAAGAGGGGGAGGGATTCAGAGGCATCATGAGAGCAGAATCTATAAAAATGAATGGATGTCAGAGTGGGAAGAGAGAAGAATCAAATATGAGCTACAGTATGTTGAGAACCTGAGTTGATGACAATGATAGTACAGGTCATGAAACGGAACAGGCTTAGGTGCAAAGAGACAGGACAGGTTCTGGTTTTGGCACGTTGGTTTAGAGGTATCTGCTATAATAGTGAGATCTAGCAATCTGCCATATAAAGAAGAAAATTTCCAAAGATTAATGAACACTGCTTAGGGCAGTTGTGGTAAATTGGAAAGAGCCATGAATATGGAGCTAGAACTGCTGGGGTCCCAGCTCTTCCCCTTATTAACTGTGTAAAAATATGAGGATAAAGCAGAGAAGAAAATGGCGACACAGGGGGTTACCAATTGTTCATTTACTGATATGTTCTGAATCCTTTGCTTTGCTTTAGTGCAGCCTCTTCCCTCAGCCTACATCACCTGTTCATTTTTAAAAACCAGTCATGCCTACAAAATTCTAGGGGAAATAAAAAAGATCTGTGCATTCAGAGGGACATGCATTTCACCTACAGGTTTCAGAAACCATTTGGGATTTTTTTAATATCAATGAGCTCTGTTCAGATAAGCGACTGCTGTATTTTTTTTTCTTTAAGCCTTTAAGTTACTGTAATTTTAAAAATAACTTCAGCTGTTTTGCATTTATATTAAGACTTATTTTTGCATTATTATTTCATCAGGAAAAACTTGACTCAAATAACTTTTAAATATGATTTCAAAAAGGTTACTGAGTTTGTAAATGTGATTAGATTGGATTTGGATGCTAAAAAGTATTCCAGAGAAACATATGTATGATTTTATGTTGAAAGTGTATAGAAAAGCAGAGAGCCATTATACCAAAACTGACTCCACAGACCACCTTTATAAGCATATCTATTACAAAAAAAAATTGAGGTTAACTCTGGAGTGAAGAGAGCACAGAATTACTGAGGAGTCTTTGGAATAACCACATTTAGTCAGGCCAAACACACTCCTGGACAGGACTGAATCTGAGGTGGGTTTAGGGGAGCAGAGGACAAGAAAGAGAAAACAATGCAGAAGAGATGGCAAGGGAAATGGCCTATTATGTGCTGTATGACCGGCAAGCATTTGCTATTGGAATGGAGAGTTGAGTTGAAGGCAGAATCCCAAGGCCACTGAAAGCCCCTGAACCTACACATGAAGATCAAACTCATTAGACCTTGGCCTTTACAGCCTTTCTAGACTTGCGCCTTTCCTCTCTGAGTTTCTCTCTCCCTACAGTGAGATGACTCCACCTCGCTATCCTGCCAGCCTACCATACTTCAGAACTGGGGTTGGCATCCACCTATGGTAGGGAGTGTGGCTCTCACTGGTGGCTATGTGTAGTGTCACCTGTGCAGCTTTGTCAGTCCTGCTATTTGTTTTTAATATAGCTGTCCTCCCTCTCCAAAAGAGAGAGGACAGATATATTAAATTCCTTGGCATTAGAGTCTAAATTTAATGCAAGTTTGTGGAGACAATGGTGAAGAAAATCAACATTTATTTTGAGGGTGATTTTAATGAATCTGATAATGATTGGCACCTCCCTACGAAAACCTGATACATAGGTCACAAAGAGAGACATGCGCTTCTCCTCCTTGTGGCAGATTAATGACTTTTTGAAAGCGGCCATCTTCGAGAGGCTGTGAGTAGGACCACAGGGAGAGACTGTGTAAGAATAAAAGTCAGTGATTCTCTCCCAGTCTTCCAGCATCTCTCGGAAAGGCTTGCTAGGTCTATAACTCAATTACATTTGCTGTGAGGCCGTGCTCTAAAAAAAGAGGATGGTAGGCTTCTGTTGTTCTCCCTTTTAAAGGTGCGAGCATGAGAATAGCCTTTTGAGCAGAGCAAAACAGTCCAAGCCTGGTTGCCAAATAGTCTGTGTGTAGGTGCCTGCTGTTTATAGTCATTAGGTACACACGCCACAATGGTGAGTATAAGGACAGCCCTTCTCACTGGAAGGAGGATGTTGTCAAGCATCCCCAGAGCCACCCTCAGCTTCAACGATTCACTAGAAGGACTCACAGAACTCAGAAAAACTGTTATACCCACTGTATGGCTAACCACAGTGAAAGGACACAGATTAAAATCAAGAGAGACCAAACACAAACTTCTAGTTGTTCTTTCCCAGTGGAGTTACACAGACAGCAGCGAATTCTCCCAGAGCCAATATGTGACAACACATAGGGTATTGCCAACCAGGGAAGTTCACCAAGCTTTAGAGTTTAGGGTTTTACTGGGAGTCACATAGTCATGGAGTATGAAGCTGACCCTCATTATCCAGCCTCCAGGACCACCAGAGCTCAAACTGATATCACATGGTCCAAGGCCCCCTCCATAAATCATATTGGTGTAGTTCAAGGCCACAGGTAAACAAAGACACTCTTGTCAAATAGGATATACCAAAGTCTTAGAAGTTATCTCTCAGGAGCCAGTCAAGGGCCAGACCTTTCTCTGGAATGTGCAGGGTTTGAACATCCCAAACCTGCTGAGTCAAACCTTTACACACCAAACAGAAGCAACTCAGGATATACTTGCAAGGTCATTCACTGGAAAATTCCCGCTTGTCTTTCCATGAGGGGAAGGGAGCTATGCTCTGGGGGTCCCCACTTTCTTTATTCTTACGGAGGAAGCCAAAACTGAAGTCCAACCATACATACATTTGAGTTCACAATTTGATGTCTGTAAAGCACAATACTTTGCAATCCCACATGTAATAGAAGAGCATAATGTAGATGCCAAAAAACAAGAATGAAAACGCAAGTCTTTCAGCATTTTCTGGGCTAATTAACCTTCTGCTAAACATTTTGAAAAGTCAAGAAATAATCTTTAGCCTGGAAACAGTCTTTGGTTTTCAGTATTTTCTTTCCTTCTTCCATACATGTGGCTATCAGATTTTTCTTTTTTTTGAGAGAAAGAGAGAGAAGAGAGAGTAGGGGAAGGGCAGAGGGAGAGGGAAAGGGAGAGAGAATCACAAACAGGGTCCGTGCTGTCAGCATGGAGCCTGATGCGAGGCTACATCTCATGATTGAGATCTAGACCTGAGCCAAAATCAAGAGTATGATACTTAACCAACTGAGACACCTAGGCGTCCCCATCCCCAGATTTTTATTTTAATGTATGTGCCATAGAAATATCCAGTGTTGAACTTTTGGGAGGCCTCAAACGCAAGTAAAAACATCTTAATACGATTCTTCTAAAGAGAGACTAATACACATAAGACAATTCACTCCCTCAGATTATACGCTGATGTGTGAAATCTGTGAGTTTTTTAAATACAAAACTCTGAAAACCTGTATCCATTTTTTCCTGCTTACTTTAAAGTGCTTACAAATTAGGTCTGTGCTCTTTGATCCAGGTTGGTTTATTTGCATTTGTATTTAATACTTTCACCAAAGGGCAATGGCAGCTTCTAGATATGCTAAGAATCCTACCTTTTTATGGGTTGAGGGGAAAATAATCTACAACATTCAGAGAACTGAACAAAGATTGGAAGTTTGCTTTGAACCTGGGACTCTCCTACACTTTACCCAAGCCCACGCCAAATTTGTACAGGTGCACACCACATGAACAGATGAACAAATGTGATTATAAGAGCTCTTAGGATGCACCTGAGCCTATAATGCATTTCTCCCAAAGTGGACTTGTGCATCTGTTATAAACTTGAAGTATTTGTTTACTTGCCAACAAAAAGCTACTTAAATTGCTGAGCATGTACCCTATTAGGTCTTACCATTTTAAAAAGAAGAAAAAAGAAAAAGGACAAGATGAGATGACATGACAGGAGTGTCACAATGTGCTCAATGTCTTTCAGGGACTACAGAGCTCAACAGAAGAGGCACAAGATTTGAGGTGTCCTAACTTTCAGAATATTGTAGTGATATATCACCATCCTTTTGTTCTGAGAATGCATTGTCACATAAGGAGAATGTTGAATTGTAACGGTTATTTAATGTGGCTTTTGTAATAAGGTTTGTTGAAAGCAAAACACACACACACAAACACACACACACACATATTTGGGAAATAAATATGGGAAAGATGTTCCCTACTCCAGATCCTGGATATTATCAAAGATATTCTCTTCATATGGTCCTTCTGCTCCTTCTCCATAATACCCATGCCCCAGATTCTTACTTCTCCACCCATTTTTGCAGTCTCCCACACCCGTTTTTCTCTACACTCCTCCAATTTTTCATTCACTGAACAAAAGGCTTTTAGTTCCCTCTCAATCAGTCCCTGCCCCCATGGAGCTTAAACTCAAGTGGGGCAAAACAGATCATTAACATAACATGTATGCAAATTAAGTATGTTAGAAGGTGCTGAGTGCTACAGCGAAAAATAAAACAAGGTGAAGGGGATGAGAAAGAGCCAGAGGACTGAACAAAAAAACTTTTCCCTGTTCCTTCTGTTTTCCTTTGTGCTTCTTAGCTGTACTTAGCTTGATTTGTTGCTGGAAGAAAGCAATCTTTTCCTTTCTTCCTTGCCTTCCCACTGGTGTGTACATTGCACCAATAAAAGTGATAAATTTATCATATTTCTTTTAATCCTCAAAACAGCCTATTTGAAGAAAATTAGCCCTCAGAAAATGTGAATAACTTAGTGAATGTCCGGTAGCTACTTAGTAACAGAATAGGAATCTGGAACCCATCTTCTCTGAAACCACATTGCCTAGACTTTTGTACCCATTGTCACTCCCATTGTTCGACTCAAGAAAGAAAAACTAAAGGTATGAATATCAGGCCAGGTAGATAGAGGAGAGAGAGTCCCAGGCAAAACGGCAAAAGTATCATTCATGAAGCCAATCAGTAAACTGTGCATGCCATGGGCACTCAACAAATCATTCAACAAATTCAACTTATTGAGTGTCTACTATACTATGTGCTAGGTGCTGGGAGTCATCATTACTTTGTATGAAAATAAGATATGTTAGATTAAAATCAATAGGCAGTGGCAGGCTGAGAAATACATGTTTTAAATAAGAACAGAATATCCTATTAATAATTGTTGGATCTATTACTTCAATGGAGTCTAAAAAAATATTCATATATGGAAAGGAAGAAGAAATAAAGGACACAGGAGGTGTAAATAAACTAAATTTAAAACTAAGGGCAGCATTAAGTTTTAAATCAGAGAGTGTTCGCCATTACCTTAATAGTTCAGGAAGGTGAAGTAAGGCAATAGCATTAATCACTATAAATTCTTCCTAAAAAACCTTAAAGAGAGACCTTGTGGGAAAGAGCTATGGTATAATGGATCAAGCACAGGACCTAAGACTTTCTTATCCTGACTCTGTCATTTAGCAGTTTTGTGACCTTTATCTATAAAAGGAAGTTAATAATCCTTACCCAGCGGGGGTGGAATTGCATAAGGTCACACGTGTGAATGTGGCATCAAGCGACCATTTTTGTCAGAGCTCTTGCGACTGCAGGGGACAGAAATGCAACTCCAAAGGTTATTTATTGGCTTGCATGAATCTAAAAAACGTAGTGCTAGTGCTTTAGGTATGCCTAGAGGCAAGAACTCAACTGATGTCACAAAGAACCTGGCCTTCTCCATCTCTTGGCCATGCTCTCATTTGTGCTAACTTTAAACTCAGATTGGCTCTTCCCTTGAGGGAACAAAATGGCAGCTGGCAGCTCCAGACTCAAATCCTCAGTTACAGAGCTCTTTTACCGTAATTCAACTCCAGGTTTAATAGGGCCATCCTTGGCCTGGACAGGGTCATGGAGTCACTCTAAACCCATCATTATGGACAAAGCAATTCTGCACTTTGATTTACCTGCTTTAGATCATATGCCTTGCTTTGGGAGCCAGGGAAAAAGTCAGCCTCAACTGATCTACAAACACTAAGAGAGAGAGAGAGAGAGAGAGAAAAAAGGGTCATGTCCCAGGGGAAAACCCAAAATGCTGCTGCGAGAAGGAAGAATATAAGATCACAAAAGCAAAACTAAGCCCACCAGTATGGAAGTTCAGTTAGTATCGTTTCATCTAGATCTGCTAGACTGTGTGTCATGTCTCCAAATAGACCAGAAATAGAATATAGAACCCAGCTCCTATATGAATCATGTTTCCTATATGTTTCTTTTGTTGGAAAAATGTAATAATAATACTGCTTTCTCTGAGGATAGAGAGCCTGCTCAAATAGCCTTGTGCTTCAGAAAAAAAAATTCATCACTAAGCAAGAAAAATGCATTTCTTGCTTGGCTCATGAGCTCAGAAGAGGATTGGAATATTAATATTTAGTGCATGCATCTAGAAATGACCCTGTACGCATAAATATGCTTTAGCATCTCCATTTATACCTACATCAAGGAAAAAAATTAAATTATGATCTACTGCTGTGAAGAAATGAAATGAAACACCAGACATATATTAAACTTAAAGAATAGAAATGAACCCACAACACAAGAAAATTTGGAATCTCACATACTCTGCTTTCCTTAATATGGGTCTCTGTGCATCCCTGTCTGTTTCTATTGACTAGTTATGAACTTTGTGATATATAAAATTAATAGCTTTTTACCTTTCCCTTTGCCTAAAGAACTTGACAATGCAAGTCTCTCCCATCTTAAGCACAGCATCTTTCTCTTTCTACTACTCAATTCCTCTCTTGTTTCATAGCCAAGATTCTAGAAAAAGCAGACTCTCCCAGCTCTTTCTACTTTCTTGCCCTTGCCCCCATTCAAGCTCATGAAAATCTAGTTTCTGTCTTTATCAGTAGTGAGAGTTCTCTAAGCTCAACAGATCCTTACCAGTCTTTACCTAATTTAATGTGTCTGTAGCATTCTCTGCTTCTGGAAATTCTCCTTCCCTCTTGATTTCCGTCTCATCAGTCTCCCCGGATTTCCCCTCTCCTTTGGGTGATTCCATCCCTCCACCTGCCCTTTATCTGTCTTCCCTGGGCTTGTTCTTACTCTACCTGTTCTCCCCTAATCTCATGTCTTCACTTGCCTGCATATGCTGACAGCCCCCAAATCTTTATTTCAAGCACAGACCTCTATATCCAAGTGCCACTGGACATCTCTACCAAACTGTCCCACACTTGAATGGACTATTCAAAATGGAACAAGGAAAAAAGCCCTGGGAAATAGCAATATATAAAAGATGTAATGGAAAAGAAGAACACCTGAGACAGCTCAGAAAGGTATAATGAAAACCAAGAATGAGAGATGTCCCAACAGCCAAAGCAAGAGGGGTCTTTTGGAAGGAAAGAGGGCATGAAACTATTAAATGCAAGATTGAGTAACATATTTTTTTTTTTAACGTTTATTTATTTTTGAGACAGAGAGAGACAGAGCATGAACGGGGGAGGGTCAGAGAGAGAGAGGGAGACACAGAATCCGAAACAGGCTCCAGGCTCCAAGCTGTCAGCACAGAGCCCGACGCAGGGCTGGAACTCACGGACCGTGAGATCGTGACCTGAGCCGAAGTCGGGCGCTCAACCGACTGAGCCACCCAGGCGCCCCAAGATTGAGTAACATAAGGACTAACGACTATGCCTTCAAATTAACAGCTAGAAGCTCGTTAGTGATCTTGACAGAGACATTTCCGTGGTTAGGGCAGAAACTAGACTCTGGTGTGTTAGGGAGTAAATAAGAAGTAAGAAAGCAGATATAGAGAACATAAGGCAATTTTTTAAGAGCTTGAATGAAGGAGCTGAAATAGCTAAATGGAGATGAGGGGTAAGGGAACGTTGGTTTATTTTGTTGGTGGAGTAGGTGTTAGTTTTTAAGCTGGGAGAAATCTGAGACTGTTTACTAAAGGAAGTAAAAGCAGTACGGAATTAGAAGTTGAAAACGCAGGAATCAGAGGGGGGAGGGTGGTAATGCTGGCTAAGCTTCCCACGACTGCTGTGTTCTATCAAGAACACAGATTTGCGTGAGCTTCACCCCCTTCACTTCTAGTGCCTTCAGTAATTCTTTATTGTGCACAGGTTAAAATTTAATCCTCAGCTTTGCATTTTAACGATCTCCTCAAGGTCTGATTTCATCTCTTCCACATTACATCCCTCAAGTCCTACTCAAAATGATGTTAGAAGCCTTTCCTTACTTCTTTCTCTTCTCTCTTAAGACCTACCTCAGGTTCGGTTTCCTCTTAGCTTTCCCTAACCACCTCAGTTCTCAGCAGTTACTCCTTTTATGGCATTTATGTAGGATTGATATGGTTCTTCATTTTTTCTGACCAATTAATTATTTACCCACTCACGTAGATGTTCCCGCTCCCTAAATCAGTTAGCTGTAAGCCCACGAAGGGCTTTGACCGTCCAACATCAGCAGAATCCCTCCTTAGATTGTGAGGCCCTTATATTAGGGACAGCTGTGATAGAGTGGTCTTGTAAGCATTGGGAAAGGCTGAAGTTGACTCTATGGTCACCAGTGACCTTGTGGGAATAATGGACGGGTGGAGTAAGGAGCAGCAGGAGCCAAATAAGACATAAGACACATAAGACAGTGAAGGAGAGCGCACAATCCTAGAAGGGTCCAAGTCTTTTGATTAATAGTCATTGAGCAAATACTGTGAACAGAGCACTGTCCTGGATGTGAAGACATAGGAGTGAACAAAGCAGAACATTTCTCTGCCCTCAGGGAGCTTATAGTCCAGAACAGCAGACAGACATTTAACATATAATTTCAAATGTGACGAGTGGTAGTTAAGGGAAAGAGTACCAGGAGAGAGTATTGTATCCTGTATATTCCCGGTGGCTTGAGCACAGCTTGACGTGTAGTGGGCACTGACTCTCTGAAAGGAGGGAGAGAGAGAAAAGAAAGGAAGAAAGAAAGAGGACAGAAGGGAAGGAGAAAGGACATTACCTCCTATGTTATTGATGGTTAGGATAAAAACTGCAAAGTTAAAAAAAGATTCAACCCATTCGTTCACAAAACAGATCACCATTAGGTACCTATGGTATGTGAGGTGCTGTGATGGGATTATTACAGGCGATTTTAGATTGTGGCAAAAACAGAAGGAAGCCTTCAAACAAAATAACTTCTAGAATCTCTCGCTTGCTTCCTTAAAATCCTGGACCTTGGCCATCAACTCTATTTAACAGGGTCCTACACACATTAGTTGTGAGCAGACATTTGTCGTGTTGAGCTGCTTAACATTGAGTTTTTTCAAAGAATCCTAAGTGAAGCAGGTAAACTGTAGCCACTGGCTAACTTCAAATTTTCTGTTTGTGGGGCACAGGGATATACTTCCCTCATTTATAAAATAAATAAATAAATACAAATAAACTAACTAACTAACTAAATAAATAAAGACCAAATTTGGGATACTTCATGAATATCCAAATCCTGAGAAAAGAGAGGATGATGAGAGACACCTCCATTTGAGCAGCTGTTGGTAAACAGTTACCATATCAACATTTGAAACTGCATCATGTGGCACATTATTTGTCATTTTAATGCAGTAATATAACCACAAGATTACAAAGTTAAATTTATGTAAATCATGTTTTGGAAATTACTGGAGCAGACTGTGGGGGCTGTGTGTACTCAATCTGCTAATGAAACGACCCATCTCACCAACAGAAAATCAAATGAAGGAAATATTTTTGCTGCACTTCCTTTGGTCTGTTTTGAAGATGTAAAGGATTCTGTTAGGAATGTTTCCCCCAAAGGCTTTAATTTGGAAGAGATGGGGAAGAGAGAGAAGTCTGTGTTCATCCTTTGTTAAAGAGGCCACCTTGGGAGCTAGGGAATGTTCCCTTTGGTTTGTGGTCTATTCAACAAGGCTGGTGGTATTTCTGCTCCCAGCTGATTAATCTATCAAACCCCCAATGTTTTCAAGGAACCACAGACTACTCAGACAATTGTTAGGAGAATGATGTCCCTGCATTATGAATCTAACATTCATTTTCATAGATGGCAGCATGACTAATGATGATGCTTCGCATTTCTATAACAATTTACAGTTTCCAGACCGCTTTCTCATTGATCATCTCATTTGATTCTCATGACAACCCTGTGAGGTCTCGAGGGCAGGAATTATTGTTCTTATATTTCAAATGAAGAAGAGAACTCTAGGCTCCAAGGGGATCACCTCCCTAGTCAAGTAAATGGTGAAGTCCTAACTGTAACGTAGACCTTCTGATATTGATTTCAGTGTTCTTTCCATAGACGATTACCCTAAATTGTTACTCAAGAACCGTGGTCTTGAGAGTTATGCTGTGAAAACAAAATTGTTTCCGAGCAAATATATACATAGACATATATATACACAGTAATGTGTATGGTATACACACATTATATACCTTTCGTATCAGCCAGGGTTCAGGGCGGGAGACAAAAACCACTCTAAGTGTTTCAAGCAGAAAAGGAATTTAATACAAGAAATTCGGTGATTACAAAATTTTCAAAAGGACTGAAGGAACAGAAGTCAGGGGCTGCCCCAGGCTGCTCAGCTCAAGAGCCCACATGCACAGTTGCCAGAATACAGACTTCTGGAAGCTGCAACTGTCACATGACTGAGCCAAAACTGCCTATAAATAATCACATCCCTGTGACCTTGCTTACCAGCATCAATAGCAAGAAAATTAACTACATCTCGCTTTCACTTTCCAAATTTCATAGGCATGCACGTGATTGGCAGAACTGAATTCTCATCCAGAGCTTTAGTTGCAAGGGAGTCTGAAAAATGTCGCTTCCCGGAGGGGGTTGAGAGCGCCAATCATGCTATCATTCCCCTTTTAAAAATGTATGGTGCTCATTAACATTTTAAGCCTTTTTAAAAAATCCTGCAGTAAAGGAAACTATTAAACTTTAACCTTGCTAAACTCAGCTTTTCCTCAAATTGTTTGACCATGGAGCTCTTTATCTGGCAGCCCTTCATTAAGCAGAACACGTTCAGGGGAGACTGCGCCACAGCAAGCTGGGGTCACCCAGCACTCACACATGCGCCAACATGTCAGTCAAGTAACCAATAAACGTGAACTCAGCCAGCGTCTGCAGCAGCCGCTATGGTGGGCCCTGGGGCGGCGAGCAGGCCAATTCCAGTCCGCACAATAAATGTGTGATGCAGAACCCCTTTCCCTAGAGTAATTACAATGTAGTTGAAGAAAGCACCTATAGGCCTAGGCCCCAGAAATTTAAGACACCAGAATTCATACTAAGCAGAAAATGAGTTAAGACTAGAAAGTGCTATAGATAGAGATCATTGTCCATCACTGAGGGTCATAAACAGCCAGCAATGCAAATTTTTGGAAGCACTCATAGTATTGTTGAGCGAGCCAAGCACTCTCTGTTGACGGGCCCCACCGTCCCCTATTATCTCCCTTCTGCTCAAATCACAAAGTTCTTTTTTCTCTCCGGTACCTGTGCGCATTGGAGTTCGACGCACCCAGGTGGACACACAAGCAGGTGACATGACTGTGGAATTGGTGGGGTCTGGACTGAGCTCTGAAGGGGGACAGCACCCTCTACAGTGCTCCTCCTAGACTTCTGCAAGAATATTTGTTACCTATGGGAGTGGGCATGATATGATTAAAGAGTAAGCCCTGAATCAACCACCTAGACCTTGTTGAAAACTCTGAAGCAGGCCTCCTCATAGTGGAGAAATTTCGAGTGAGAAAAGAGTTTTGAGGCAGGCCTCAACTGTGATTAAGGAGAGAGTGTGAATGCTCCCCTAAAGCAGAGAGGGCTTAGAAAGGGAATTCTGGGGGCGCCTGGGTGGCACAGTCGGTTAAGCGTCCGACTTCAGCCAGGTCACGATCTCGCGGTCCGTGAGTTCGAGCCCCGCGTCGGGCTCTGGGCTGATGGATCAGAGCCTGGAGCCTGTTTCCGATTCTGTGTCTCCCTCTCTCTCTGCCCCTCCCCCGTTCATGCTCTGTCTCTCTCTGTCCCAAAAATAAATTAAAAAAAAAAGAAAGGGAATTCTGTGTATCCCTTATCCTTCATCAGAGAGAGAGAACACATGATGTATATAAAATGGCTATTGTATCTCATTGTTCTTGTGGGGCTTCCACTATGAATAAAGCACTCTTTTCTGCATCCACATTCAATTTTTAAGGAGCTTAAGTGAAATACTTAAAATACAATTCCTGGGGCACCTGAGTGGCTCAGTACGTTGAACGTCCGACTTCGGCTCAGGTCATGATCTCACAGTTTGTGAGTCTGAGCCCCACATTGGGCTCTCTGCCGACAGCTCAGAGCCTGGAGCCTGCTTCGGATTCTGTGTCTCCCTCTCTCTCTGCCCCTCCCCCACTTGCGCTCTCTTTCTCTCTCAAAAATAAATAAAAACATTTTAAAAAATTAAAAAAATAATAATCAAATCAAATCAAATAATTCCTCATGCACCCAGATTTGAAAATCTTATCCTGTAACAATTTGGGGTTTTTTCTCCCCTGACTCCACCCCACACCCTACTTTCTTCTATTGAAGAAATGTAATACTTGCAGTCCATTTTTTTGTTAATGCTTTCAAAAGAAATGCATTTTTAGGAAGACGTTCAAATGCCCAAAGGAGCAGTAATTAGGGAACATAAAAACAAAGGTTTTTTTAAAGACAGTAGCATTCTCAGGGCCATAAGAACTGTCTTTGGCAAACTGAAGAGAAATTATGAATGAAAACCCTTCAGTTACAATCCCTTCGTACCATATTATTAACGTTGTTTTCAAGGAGATCACTGTGGAATAAGAAACTGCTCCCTGTAAATGTTGTAATCTAGATGGCTTTATACCATAATCACTAGTTAAGTGGCAACTAGTTGAAAGCCAAGCATGCCATCCATTGTCTTTGAAATGGAGAGTTAGTCTGTATTCTGAAAACAAACGAAAAACCCACATATTTCACTCATCACCAACTTCCTGGAAGTTAATTAATATTGCTTTCCCTCTAATAGCAAACACACATGCGTGTCAACAGTAAAGGATATCCCCAAGGCACTCAGAAAGTGAAGGGAAGACCTGGGCCCAGGATGTGAAGCTCTGGCTTCCAGAGTGTATGTGGAATACATTAAAACCAACATCCCTCAAATGTCAGCTCTTTGTTTATTCAATAAATATTTATTGAGTACCTACTATGCACCAGACACTGAGACAGGCACTGGTATACAATGGTGTATAAAAGAGAGATGTGTCCCCACCATCTTGGCATTCAAAATCCAGTGGGCAAGCCAGACAGTCAAATGAAGTGAACTATCAAATGAGAATAATGGGGGAGGCAGAATTTTACCAAGAAAGGGTGGTAGGGACAGTGTCTTTCAGGAACTAACCTTTGCAATAAGATATAAAGGACTGAACTTCCTGAAGAGAAGCCACAGTGAAGACCAAGGCATTGCAGTAGGAAAGGGTGGCATGTTTTAAATCCTAAAATAAGGCCATTGTGAGCAAAGCAGGTAAGAAAGGGAGATGATGAGGCTGGAGAGAGGACTCATGATAAAAAGCCCTGATTCCATTTTGGGATGAATGGAAAGCCACTTTGTATTAGTCAGCTCAGGCTGCCTTAAAAAAAAAATACCATACGCTGGCTGGCTTAAGCAACAGAAATTTCTCACAGTTCTAGGACTGGAAAGTCCAAGATCCAAGGTGCAAGCCAGTTTGATTTCTTGTGAGAGCCTTCTTCCAGGCTCGTAGATGGCTACCTTCTCACTGTGTGCTCACATGGCCTTTCCTCAGTGTGTGTGCTTGGAGAGAGAGCAAACTTTCTGGTGTCTTTTCTTATAAGGACACTAATCCTGTCAGATCAGAGACCCACCCTTCTGATCTCATTTAATCTTAATTATTTCTATAAAGATCCTGTCTCCAAATACAGTCACATGGGGGGGGAGGGGGGGGAAGGGCTTCAAAATATGAATTTGGAGGAGATACATTCAGTCCATAACAAGTTTAAAGCAGGGAAATAACATCATCTGACCATTTAATTTCACTTTTTAAAGGTCACTTTGACTACAATG
Source organism: Herpailurus yagouaroundi (assembly GCF_014898765.1). Classification (NCBI taxonomy): domain Eukaryota; kingdom Metazoa; phylum Chordata; class Mammalia; order Carnivora; family Felidae; genus Herpailurus; species Herpailurus yagouaroundi. The sequence continues at coordinate 23,182,155 of NW_024412413.1, read as the reverse complement.
TGGTGTGTGGCTCATTAGGAAAAGGAGAAGAAACAGGGACCAGGAATCCTGAACAGGGAGAACAATGACCAAGGTGGTAGTGATGGTCGTGGTCGTGGTGGGTAGGAACAAAAAGGTGAAAGAATTGATTAACCAGATATTTTTTAAAAAATCTTGCTTAATATTTTTTTAAAAAGAAGATCTGGTGTATTAAGAAGGAAAACCAGAGCAGAAGGCAACTTAGATTATCCACTTTTCCGTGACGTTTTAAAACAATACCAGTAAGTGATTTAAACAGAGAAACAACCTGTATGGGTCCCCATGTGGTAGTGCAGCAGAACTGTTTTGATCATTAGCCTGCTTTTTTTTATTATCATTATGATACATAGTCATGGGGAAATCTAGGAAGGCTGCAAGGTTCAGTTAAGGTTGGCAATTAAACATACAAATGCTTATTGAAATATGTATTAGGTTCCTATTGCTGTGTAACAAATTTCCACAAAATTAGCAGCTTAAAAAAACACAGCTTTATTATCTTACCATTTCTGTGGATCAGAAGTCCAGGCATAGCTCAGCTGGGCCCTTGGCTTAAAATCTCGTAAGGCTGAAACCATGGTGTTAGTTGGACTGGGTTCCTTTCTAGAGCTCAGGATTCTCATTAAAACTCACATAGCCTTTGTCAGAATCCAGTTCTGTGGTCCCATGAAGGAAGCTCCTGTTTTGCTGGTTGCCAATTAGGGGCCACTTGCATCTCCCTAAGAGCCACCTGCAGCCCTCCTTTTAAAGGCTCACCAAGTTAGGTCAGGCCCACATGATCATCCCCCTTTCGCTTAACTCAACTAATTAGTGACCTTGATTGCATCTGCAAAAGGCTTTTTGCCATATAACATAACATAATCACAGGAATGATAGCTCCTTGTAGTCATGTAGACATCCTTTCTACCTCATAGGTATGATTTCATCCCAGTACACAGTCTTTGTTGGCAGGACTTCTTGTATCTCCAGGTATCCTGGCAACATTGACTCCGTAGGCCCTGGGCATCCTGGCTGTGACACTGTCTTACCTCCCTTGTCAGAAAGAGCAGATGTCCTCCACTCTCTAGCCCTAGTCATGCTGCAAGTCCTACCTCTCTGACATGACCTCCAAACTCATACATCTGTGTGTCACTCCTAAGAGCAAACCCTGAAATTTCTACAGTCTGCTGTCTGTCTCCATTGTCTACAGATATTTGCTGAGCACCTACTATGTACTGGAAACACAAAAGTAAACAATATATAAAAATCCTGCTCTGATGGAACTTATAACCCATTGGGGAGAGGCAGAAAATAAACATAAATAAATAACAACCAAAAAAGCATAATCAATTTAGATGATAGTAAGTGCTAGAAGGAAAATGAAACAAGGTGAAAAGGTTGATGGTAATAGAAGAGAAAGTGTCTCTTGGAAGAGACGACATGTGAACCAAAATCTGAATGCTGGTAGGTAGCAACTTGGGGACAGCTGGTGGAGAGGGGAAGAAGGACAGGGCACAGGAAAAGCACTCCTGGCAGAGGTAAAAGAGGCTTCAGGGAACTTGGCAGTGGAGTAAAGGAAAAGCGTAATGACTGTAGCACAGTGAATGAGACAGAGAATGGAGTGAGGAAGTTACAGAGCTGGGCAGAGGCCAGATCAAGACGGATCTTCCAGGCCTAGGAAGATTATGAATTGTAGTTCCTAAATTACATCATAATTATTTCAAGCATCATCTGCCCTCAAACTGTTCTTGTTAAATTTCCCATCTGTGCCAAAACCTAGAATGGAGATTTTACCTCCATTCTACCTATCACTTGGCTCAAAATTTAGAATTTAGTTTGACTTCTTACACCCCTTCACCCTGTATAATCAATCAATTATCACAATTCTCTTGTCATCCTTTCATCTCCTCATCCTTTTACTGTCCTAACATGACTATTCTGCCATAGATTTTTTGCTGCCTCATGCCTAAACTATTGCAGTAGCACATAATTTTTGTTTCTCCTTGTACCAATCCATCAAACATAGTTACCATTATTATTGTCTTCAGTTATCATGTTCATAGTGTTACTCCCCTGTTTACAAGCTTCCAGTGGATGTCTATGACATAAAGGATCAAGACCATAGTCCTTGATAGAAGAGGAATTCAAGGCCCTAAGCTCCTCTATAACTTGAACTTAATGTGAATTCAAACCTTCTCTCTCCATACTCCACTTTCATCTCTTTCCCAAGCACAGCTTGCTCACTTTCTCCTTCTTGCCTTTTCTCACCCTGTCCTCTTTGTCCCATCTTTACAAATCCAAAGTCAATTCTGTAGAATCCAGTTCAACATTCAGCTATTTCCTCCATAGCAGGAAACTGCTCCTCCAGAGCAGTTTTCAAAGTGTGCCCCTGGGGTCCTGACACCCTGTCAGAGGGGTCTGTGAGGTCCTCCTTTTCCAATTGCAGAGCTGGTGAGTCCAGATTTCCTCCATATCCTTCAACCAAAGCAACATATCACAGCAGATGAACTGCAGAAGTAGATAGTAAACCAGACATTAAGGAGGTTTGCAATAATGCAAAACAATGTCACTATTTCCATTAAAGATTTTGTTTTGAAAATGTCAAATAAAAACAAAACTGGACTTAGATAAGGAGAGACTTTATTCAGAAAGACTACTGTAATGAGGGAAGTGGTTTCACCTCAGGACCTTCACATGTCTCAATATCACGCTGAAAGAGGCTTCTCTTATGTAGGGAGGGGTAACCAGGGACTTCATGGGGGGAGGAAGGCAAGCTGATGGGGTGAGAAGGTAGTAAAATCAGGACATTTCAATAAGAAATGTTTCTTTTTGGAGTTAGCCAGTCTCAGAATGAGCTGTTAAGGGTGGGTGGTGCTCACCTCAGTGCATTAGTGCATGCTCAAATGGGGGGCAAGCCAGATCTTAAAGGCCCGTGGGGAAGAAAGAAATCTGATTAAAATGTGGTTAAGCCAAAGTTCAATGGATAAGTAATAGGTGATTATGAGTATTTGGTCAAAAAATATTTTATTTCTTGGGGTGCCTGGGTGGCTCAGTAGGTTAAGGGTCTGACGTCAGTTCAGGTCATGATCTTACACTTCATGAGTTTGAGTCCCACGTCGGGCTCTGTGCTGACAGCTCAGAGCCTGGAGCCTGCTTTGGATTCTGTGTTTCCCTCTCTCTCTGCCCCTCCCCTAATCATGCTCTCTCTCTCTCTCTCTCTCTCTCTCTTAAAAATAAACATTAAAATTTTTTTTTAATATTTTATTTCTCATGAAAATAATTTTATGTTTACATGTAATAGGTTTATATTTTAATCAATTAATACATATTTTAAAGTCACATTTTTGTACTAAATGTCAATTTTGTATGGTAAATATCAATAGGTACAACCCACCTAAACAAAAACTCTTTGGGCCCCTCAATAATTTTTAAGAGTATAAAGGGAACCTGCAACCATAATGTCCAAGGACCTCTGCTCTAGATCACTCATAAATGTCCCCATTAATCATAGAACAATAATATGACTTAGAGATCTCTTAGTTCAATCTTTTCAATATGGATTAACTTATGGAGGCTATGTGACTTGCCCAAGACCACAGTTAATCAAAAGCACCAATAAGATTAAATACTGACCTCCTGATTTCTGATCCTATGTTGACCCTATGCTGCTATTTACTAATAGCAAATTCGCTTTTCAGATGTGTGTCTCACCCAACCTCTGAGAGCAAGTCTCTGCCTTGTACTTCTTTCATGTACTTCAGAGCACCTGGCACACACCTCTAATACCCACATGATAGGTGTTCAAGATTCTCATTGGATTGAATGGATACAGGAAGGGACTCAGGAAAGGATGAAGGTGGGAAGCCTTTCATAGATTCATAGGCCTTGAAACCACCGAAGTCTTCCAACACCTACACCTGTATCATTCCACGCACATTAATCTCCCAGTAGTTATTTCCAGACTATTGGGGCCACAGAAATATGATCTTTGAAAAACTCGCCAAATCTTCCTGAATGGTTTACAGCCTGAGATATCCAAAGGAAGGCACACGGAAGCACCTGGCTTCTCACCATCTTAATGCACACAGCCCACCACAGGCCATGGCAAGAATGCCACTGATGCTTTGCTCTGTCCCACTTTGTTGCCCACACACCCTGTGACTTCAGAGTCCTGAGTCCTGCAGAGGTTCAGTTGGACAAGAGGGGAAAGAGATACAGAGGAGAGCGTCAACACAGATAAATGCTCCTTCAGTCAGGGGGTGCTGGAGAAGAGCTACTGGGGGAGCCAGGGTCTAGAGAAGCTGCTAGAACAGCTTTTTTTGAAAAAGGAAAAGAAACAAGAAAGGCTATCGATCTTCTAAGAAACAGGAAAGAAAAGCTAAAAAATAATTGGGGGAAATCATTTCTTAACAAAATGAAACTATCCCTTCTTTGTTTTAAGGAAAACAGTCTTGCATAGACTATAGTCAGACATGGTTCTGTGGTCCCAGGAAAGTTTTCCAGACCTCAGCTATAGAAATTAGAATGTGAAGGTGGGAGTCTGTGGGTGGAGTGATATTAGCTTGGATCCAATTGTTGACCACTTCATGACCACTAATGAGGGCTTCAGGGCATATCCATAATGTGTAGGAGGTGATCCAACGGTCATTTGTTTTCCTCAGTCAAGTCTACGCCAGCTAAATTTAGCTAGAGATTAACTAATCCTTCTCAGGGTTACTCGGGAACCCAGTAACTCGAGTTACTGGGAAACTCGACTCTTGCAGATCTATCGAATTCCTCCCCTGTCTTCACTCAGTTCACCCAGAATTCAAGAAGCTATCTCAAATCCATATAGGTACTCATCCTCCAACTGCTATGACCCAGGGTCGAAGCTACCATTGTTGCTCATTGCATCAGTCAGGACCAGTCAGGAAAGTCCAAGCTCTGATTCGAGGTATTTTAATGTGGAGGGCTAGTCATAAAGGTGCTCAAAAAGCCAGAGAATGGTGATACAACCCAGAGATTAGCAGTAGCAGGGAGTCACTGTTACCGCCAAGACTGAAGGAACTGAGGAAGAGATGGTACTGCTGAAGTGTAAGAACTTGGGAAGCCAGGTAGAAAGAGGAACCATGGAGAAAAGTGCCCTGAAGGATCCAGGTCCAGAGACAATGGGACCATCCAGTGGATCTGTCCAACGGGGCTGCCCAGGAGCAGCTGATACCTAAAAGGACCAACATTGCTAGGGATGCCCCACAAAGCAGGGAGAGACAAGAGGAAATATCCTGGCTTCTCCTTTCATCCAGCTCTGCAGTCTCGCTCCCCTGCCTCACGTTGGTTCAGCCCACCCAAAAGCAAATTGGCCAGAGAGTTTCAGAAATATACTTTGTTTTGCACGGGAAGGATAAAGAACAGATTTCAGAACAAATAGGCAAATGAGCAACGCATTCCCATCCCCACGGAAATTCCCTCCCAACTGGTCTCCTGGCATTTATCCTTGCCTTCTCCCATCCTCTCTCTACACGGAGATCTCTATAAATTGATTTTCATCGCTTCTACCCTTCAGCAGCTTTCTGTTGCTTGCAGAAACTCCCTACCATGGTCTACAGGGCCCTGTGTGGTTCTGCCTCTGCCAATCTTCCCAGCCACGTTTCAAGCCACTCTCCCCCTCAGTCACCAAGCTCCAACAGGAAGTGCTGTCTTTTAGTCCCTGCAGGGCCTTCACACCTGTCCTTCCATCTGTCTGGAAATATCTATTCCCCCTGCTTTGGCTAAATCCTCCTCATCCTATATAGGTCTCAGCTTAAATGTCATTTCTTCAGAGAGGCTTTGCCAAGCTTTCCCTATTTCAATGAGATGCAAAGTTTGTGGTCTTAATCAATTCCTGCGCTTTGCCTTCGTGGTACGTTAACATAATTTATAAGTATATATTTACTTATGTCTCTGGTTTTTGACTATTTGCCCTCCACCTGTCTAGAAACTAAGCAACAGTAGGTATCTTACTGAGCGTTGTCTCTGGGACAGCTGCTGCGTGGAGCACCCTGTCTGGCACAGACATGTATCCACTAAAGAATGGCAGATGATGAAGGGAGAGGGATGCTATGATGAGATCACATTATTTAATTCATATGTTTTTCCAAGGTCCATCAAATCTGACTTCTGACCCTTCATTTAGAAACTCAGAACTAACCCCCTCCGAATAAATTCTCCCGGATGGTTAATAGATTCACAAACCCGCTGTTGCTGAATTGAGCTCCAAGGATACATTTTTTGACTTCTGTGTTTAGAAGGACAAAAAGTTCATTGTGTCCTTTGGAGAATAACTCTTGCTGAGAAAACAGGAGAATTCTGAGGCCTCCAGTTACCTTTTCATGACAACATGTGAAAAAGCCTCTCCCTTTTTATTTCCAGTCAACACTAGCTTGTCCTTATTTTTTTGTGTGGCTGTGATTCTGTCATGCTTTGTAATGTTCATTTAATAATGTAAGGATATCACAGTATGTTTATATTACTCACAAAAGACCGTACCATTCTTTCTAGATGTGCAGCATATTTTTTTTTTAAAAAAGCTCTTTTAAGTAGGTTTTGTTTTTCATGCAGGAAAAGCTACTGGTATAATACAAGTCAAGGACACTTCCATGGTTGTAACCATGGCCCCTCCTTGTGGCAAAACACATGCAATGACTCTAAATGCCACCTCTGGTTTTTTCTTCTCCATCTAACCTTTACCAGTGAACCAACAGAGGAGTATAATACCCAGGCAATCTTTGTCTGGAATTTTAGCCATGACTTGGCCTCAAAGTTTCCTTACCACCCTACCCAAAGCATTTCCTTAATGGGCCAGCCCTCAAGTCTTTTCAGTACTGTCTCGTTATTTTTCATTCTACCAAGCTAAATGTGTTATTAATAACAACGAAAAAAAATTAAGTATGGTGTGCACACTAATCTAAAATTTTGAGTTGGCAATTAGTTAGAGCGAAATGCAATTAGATGTTTTCCTTCAAGTCCTAATTTACATGCTGGAAAACATGGGCAAGCTTCACAAGTAATTGCAAAAATAAGCCCCGCTTTCTCTGTTTGTGTGTAAATATAAAGCTTCCCAGCACACCTGCCTTTGCCTAAATAGAATAGAGTCCCAGGGGTCTTCTTGCTTTATGATCACTGAGATATACCGCAGAAAAGAAACTGATCAGCCTTTAGGTGGAAATGTGCTTTCTCTCCAATGCAGAAGCTCATTAATTGGCATTGACTTTACCCATCGAGAGCTGGGGTGTATAAACTAGGTCTGACAGAGCTTCATGTAACCCCATGAGGTGAATTAAGGCTCTTCAGAGCTCTAGTACCCCTTTTTGTGCACTTAGAGTAATAGCTAATGTAGTTCAATCCATTAAACATTTCATGGGCATCTGCCCTATGCAAGACTGTTAGGAACCCTGGAGGGTACAAATTGAATAAGATACTGTTGACGTCTTCAAGAGGTTACTGTCTAGTAGAGAAGATAAGGCACAGACACAAATACCATCATGAGAATGGCTTCACAGGAGGTAGAGGATGGCGAACTTAAGCATCAATGCCCCTGGATGCTGCACCTCGTAGCTCCTTGAGGAATGATGAGAAAAAGTGGGGGTGTCTCAGATACCATGTCAGTGCCCCAAGAGAGAATCTGATTTCAGCTTAGGTCCCAGTCAAGAAGCTAGTCTAACAATACAAGGATGTGGAGTGAGGACTTACCGTTTCTGCAGAAAAGCTAAGGACAGGAAGGGGAAAGTAGGGTAATTTTGCAGAATATGGGAGCAAATGAAAAAATCAAGGACTACAGATTTTCTGCAAATAGCATTAAGGGCTCTGATAGAAGAAAAGAACATTTTAGTGAAGATGAGGGATCAAAACAAGATATTCACAGAAAGAATCCTAGAGCACATAGAACTTGGATGATACAAAAAGGAAAAACAAAAATATTCAGCATGGAACAGAAACCTTTCTGTTGGCCACACTACTGAGCAGTTTTTCAATCCCTTAGTGAATAGAAAATTGGCCAACATCAGAATCTCCCTATATATAATGTATAATTCCTTATTTATAAATAATTTTGCTTGCTAACTCTACATAGCTCTCATTGCATAGCATGGGCTCAGTTCTTATTTACTTATTTATACCCCCGTATTGTTTCAAAAATAACTTGATGCACATTTTTATTACCTTCATAAAGTCCTAAGATAAAGAGCCCATTTTAGATATTGTCACATATGCAGAAATTTAAACTGGGTGGACCCCACCCAACAGCAGTGATCAAGATTTTAATGCTCAGAGCTTGTAAAACCAAACAAGTAGCCCACAGCACTGAATTTTGCAAAGTGCCAAGCCTTTGTTGTGCCTCAGTGTGCTACAGACTACAAAAATGCAAAGTGTGGCTAAGTGTTTTGCTCAAGATAGAAACAAAGAAAAGTTATTCCAGCTGGAGGAACCAGGGAGAGCCACATTGGGGGAGTACCACTTGAAAGATGAGTAGGAAGGTAAGAAGAGACGAATTCCTGACACGGGAAATGGCATCTACAAAGGATGGAGGTAGGAAGTTACTTGGCGGTATGCATGGTAGAAAAGAAGAAAACAGAGAAATCGTTTCTGTCCTCCCTTTTTTTTTAAGTCTTTGTTCTTTTTACATATAGGGACTATTGACAGGATGAAAGCTAGCACAGTATCTACTTCCTTATGGCAGATAATGAGATGCTAATGGACCCAGCAACACGCTAGATGGACAAGATCCACCTGCATAGAGGTGCAGGTTATGAAAGGATTTCAGGGAAAATATTCTTCTTAAAAATATCCTCAATCCCTCGATACTCATTTCACCTTAAATTTCTCTAATGGGAGTACAATCTTTCATTTTACAGTTGGTAATAGTGCTTTAAAAGCAAATACTCTTAGGGGCACCTGGGTGGCTTAGTCGGTTAAGCATCCAGCTTCGGCTCAGGTCATGATCTCGCAGTTTGTGAGTTTGAGCCCCACATCCAGCTGTGTGCTGATAGCTGAGAGCCTGGAACCTGCTTCAGATTCTGTGTCTCCCTCTTTCTCTGCCCCTCCCCTGCTCACACTGTCTCTTCCTGTCTCTCAAAAATAAGCGTTAAAAAAAATGTTTTTTAATAAAAGCAAATACTCTTAGAAGGGGCTACAGAATGGCCATCATTCCCCTGGAAGCATAGATGACATTGCATGTGACCAGTTTAGCTACAGAGGGAGGAAGAAGACAACATAACAGAACAGCAGGCCTGAAACAGAAACAGGCTAAGGTCTAGGTTCAAGTTAGGAAACAAGAAGGGAGGAAGAGGGTCTAGAAGAAGAATCAGTAGTAAGAATGACTAGTGTGGCCAACGCTGTACTTATTTATATGGGAATCAGTTCTATGTGCAGAAGTGTCCCCCCAGACATTTGAGTGAGGAGGGCAGGGAAAATTTAGGCACTCCATTTTGGCGTAAGCCTCTAATAATCACAAGCTTTCCTATAAAACCCAGCATAAAGATGTCCATCCGGACCTCAAAATCACTTCTATGTTCCTTGAAGCCATTTCAAGCTTCAATAGGATCTTTTTATTCTACATGAAAAAACAAAGCTATGGACTGCTGAAAAGTTATTTAAAGGCAAACCCCATTTCTTTAAACATGGGATTATTTTAATTTTCTTTTTTAAAATATACAATGGAAATGTGTGCTGAGGTTTGGAGGAGGGAGAGCTGCCACAGAAATGAAGAAAATGAAGGACCATGGCACAGGAGGGGCCTCTAAGCAAGAGGAGTGTGATCAAAGTGGGGCTTCCTTTTCGTGGTAGAGGGAATATAGGTTGATAAAACCAAGAGCTGCTTTTATAAAGGGAGCATCACTAAATGGACAGGGGAGCGTGGGAGCTGTCAACTACAGTCCCACACTCTGCAGGAGACGTAAGGAGGGATCACAGGTGATTAGAAGTGTTTTGAGCTAACTGACTCTCCCAGGTAAGGTTAAGCTTAGCAAGAAGACCCCTGCCAGACTATCGCTCCAGCTTTGATCTGCACTCAGTAAGCAGCTGGCATTGTGACCCTTTATCAAAAGCATGTGTGAGTGGATGAAAAGATAAAGTGGAAGACAGTAGGTAGGAAGTATCCAGGTGTCCATGGTTAATTGCATTAAGCCTCACTTGTCCATCTGTGCACTGCAGGGGGTCCTTTTTTTATTTTGTATTCAGGCATCATCAGCACAGAGCAAAGGCCGGGGAGGTCCCCACTTCCTTCATCAGTGATCTGGAGATTTACTTATTTCCAGACATCAACTGTATCGTTATGTTGTCACCACATTCTCTCGTGTTCCCTGCTGGGAAGGCCTTTTAATAATGACTGACTATTCTAATAGGATACCTCCTGGTTTGTTTTAACTTCATTCAAATCAACAAGCGGGTAAGAAATAGTAAGAGCCTAGACCAGAATAATGGTTTTAAAAAAAAGATAGATAATTCCAAGAAAAAAAATAAGGGAGTTAAAATCCACAGGAGTTGGTTAGTAATTGGATTTGGCTGAGGACTAGGGGCCTGCGAATTGGGTGGCTAAAAAGAGGATGATACCACCAACTGAGGTGGAAAGTAGACTACCTGCAGAGCTCGTGGTGCCTAGGGGACACAGTATTAATAAAGAAAGGTCAAGCTCTACTATGGCAACAAATAACCCCCCAAATTTCAGTGGCTTAACAAACTTTTATTCCTGGCTCATATTACAGCTCAAGGCAGTTTGGGTAGCTCTCTTGGGAAGCTCTCCTTCAAGGAGTGACTCAGGAATCCAGGCTTCTCCCATATGATAATACTGCCATCTGGGAGAACTTTGCTTCCAGCCATGAAGACAGAAGAGAGATGTATGGAATGGGTGCATATCATTTTCAGTCACATCAGTCCATGGGCTAGTGCTCATTCATTTAATCTCCAACTAAATGCAGAAGAAGTTAGCAACTATAGTCTAACTGTGTGGCCAGGAAGAGGAACCTGGTTGGATGAGCAACTAGCCTGTCTCTGCCATAGACATCTAAGTGGTAACAGAGTAGGTGGCTGAATATATCAGTGTAGGATTCAGGGTAAGAGGCATGAGACTGAACTGTAAATGTAAATGTAGATTTGGACATGGTCAAGTACTTAGGCCTAGAAAAGTCTACGAGATCAACCAAGGAGAGCATATAGCATAAGAAAAGAAGGAAAAATCTAAAGAACACTAAGTTTTAAAGAGCCAGGCAAAGAAGAGCCACTGAGAAAGCCACTACGGAAAGTCACCAGGGACAAGGTGGGGGGGCACAGAAAGTAGAATAATTTTCTTCTAGTAATTAAGATGTATTAATTAAATGTACTCAGCATTTGTTTATTAAGGGAAGCTGGGTAATAGTGAATTAACCATATTTGCAAAGGCAAAAATGTTAGGTCATTCTTATTAAGAATTTTTATTTCTTCTTGGGAATAGAAGAATGCTAGAATCTTCAATTTACAGATGGGGAAATTGAGGCTGACAGAAGTAAGTTGACCCTGTTATACTAGATCACACACAAAAATCCAGGTATAGGCAGATAGAATAATAGGTTCAGAACAATCAGGATCCCTACTTTACATGCTGCTATCAAGCTTCCTTCATTTATTCAGTAAATATATAACCAATGCTTCAGAGACATTATCCCTGCTCTCACTGAGCATTTTTCCAAGAAATGGGAAACCAAGTGCAGAGGTCTCCACCCTCCAACACCCAGGCTGGGGAGCTAATTAGGAGCTATGCTCCCCTCAACACATATCTCCTCATCCAGGCTCTGAGTGGGATAAATTTCAAGTCTGAAATGGATGGGCCCTTAATATACTTGAAAAGGTGCTTTTCCATTTTTGAGAAGGTGATTCCCCCATCTTTGTTAGCTGAGTAGTTTAGTAATTAGGTTCTTTATCACTTTGTCAAAATGGAGCAAGAAGAGCTAAACAAAGCTAGACTTCGGTGACCTGTATTCCATCAATATGAAGAAAATGGATAAGGTGACCCAATTTTCAAATCCTTTCCAAGGTAAAGAGCTCAATCTTTTCACACACACACACGCACGCAAAGTGTTCTTTTACATCTGTCTATTTATCAAGTTACACAGTAAAATATTCTTATTATAATAAACCATAGAATTTAATGTACTCTATGAGATCATGAACATGATCGTGCAATGCAAATTATCAGGGAAAAGCAACAATATTACAATAAACTTAACTAGTTTACTATTTTACTTTTTAATTTCAACTTAAGTGCACTCTTTATTCCCCTGTAATTGTCAGTAAAATTAAATTCTCTTTTCCAATTAGACTAAAATCGAAATGTTTAGCTGTTGAGCCTCTATGAGCTCTCTATAAATCTGCTTTAACAGGTAAAATAAAAGCCATATCTGGCACCCTATCAGTCTCCAACAGTGTTATTACACATTGTACACAATAAAAAGATGTGACTTTTTTTTTTAATTTTCAAAGCCCAACTATAGGAAAGTTGTCTTGCTAATGATATTTTTTTCCCTATTACTACCAACGAACCTCTGAAGCCAAGGTTTTCCACTGCTATAACCCCAGGGCCTAGTCTAGTGTCTTGGTCACTGTACCTATTCAATATTTAGTTATTGAATGATTTGAATAGGTAAAAGCATACTATTTACTAAAGATAAAGTAAGATATTTAAGGACCTTGCTATCAAGAAGCTTACATTTGTGTGGTGAGGGATGGAAATGTAAATATATAAATAAAATAATTTATTTTGCCACAGCTACTAGTGTACTCTTGATTTTTTTAAAAAGTTCCTGGGGTGCCCAGGTGGCTCAGTCAGTGAAGGGTCTGACTCTTGATTTCAGCTCAGATTCATGGTCCATGAGTGAGTCCTGCATCGGGCTCTGCACTGACAGCATAGAGCCTGCTGCAGATTCTCTCTTTCCCCTCTCTTCTGCCCCTCCCCTGCCCATGCTCTATCTTTCTCTCTCTCAAAATAAAGAAATAAACTTTAAAAGAGTAGTTCCTATTTATACGATTGAAGGTCATCCTCTTTAGCCAAATGAACAACTTCTGGAAGAATAAGCATGGTATGATAGAAGTGGGCATCCCACCAGTCAATTCTGTCTACTCAAGCTTGGTGAACCAACTTGACTAGCCTTGCACTCTGCCCCTTTAAGAAACACATACTCCAAACCACCCAGCTCCAACGAAACAACTACTAAAAAAGCCTATGAACACTGGATGTTGCCTGTCTCTCATGTAAGGCTAAAGAATCCACCAGGACAAAGCTTGATTTCAATTATTCTGCAGGGCAAAAGCGAAAGACTAATGTTATCTACGTCTATAGATTTAAATCACTTAAGAATGTTGTTCTTGGTTAGCTGTATGTGTGCCCATATCAAATGTCTTGCACACATAGTTTTAACTTGTCCCCATCTGATTGAAGGTAAACACAGTAGCCCTAGTCTGTCTGAGATGCCTAGCCTCCTCTTTCTGTATCCTGCTATATTATGCTCGCATGCTCTATATCAGTTGGCATTTATGTAAGAAAATGGAAGCCACTCCAAGTATTTCAAGTAGACTGTATTTAAATTCAGAGAACTAGTGTTCTTAAAATCCTTGGAAGGGTTTGAGGAATCATAAACAATGAGATCAACTATAACACAAAAGAAAGTGATTTGGGGGATAAGGGGGAGGATCAGGTTTAGAAATTTAATTTTCAAATATAGCCTGGATAAAGCAGCCCTTGTTTTCGCAAAGAACAAAAATTGTCTATCAAGAAGTGCATTCTATAGCCCTTTTAAGGAACTGTGACCTCAACCGCAAATTTCTAAAAACTTAAATCTTACTTGGTACGTGAGCAAACTCTGTTCCATGGAAATAAATATTTGCTCTAAAAATGTCATTTAGAGTTTGAAAATAGAAGAAGCAAAGCTAATATCCAGCATTGAGAGAACTGTGTTAAGTGGACGAAACCTTCTAAAGATCAAAGATAATACAATAAAAAACAAAGGGTGGGATTAATTACTGTATTGTCTTTGATAGGTTTAGATACTTCAAATACTTTGTTTGATAGGCTTAGATACTCCTAAGCCCTAGCAGTCTGTAGCTTGCTTACAGGCCACAGGTAGCAATATTACCCATTACAGTAGCCCTAGATCTACAGTCTACCTTCTCACATTCAAGAATTTGACAGTCATTCCATAAGGCAATGTATGTAGAATCACTCTATACTTCAAAACTAAAATTAGCTTTTGAAGGGGAAATTTTTTTTACCATAATAAAGTGCAGTTTAGAGCTTATATGCTTCTAGCACCAAAATCTATTCTATTTCTCTATTTTTGTTTATAATAAGTACCGGTGGTTTCTAATTCTCTTTGAAGCTCTGCCCACGCTGGCACTCCCCACCATCATAGACACCTAGGGCAATCCTTTGCTTTCCAGAGCTACACAAAGAGTCCACTCCCTCTTTACATGGTGCCTGGTCCTGACTGGCTAAGACCATGATCATCTCCACAGCTATACAAGCAAAGCATCCTTGGGGGCTTTTTTTTCTAAGTCAAAATTTTAAAAAAGACATCTTACTGCCTTGACTATTTATTGTCCCTAGAAGGATTGGTTACTCATTAAGCAAAAGATTGGCTTTTCTGTCTTCCTTGCTTTGTCAATATTTGTGTACAAGATGGTGCAGTCCTTCGTGCTTAAATATATTCTGGATCAGCATCCGAAGAACAGGGGCATAGTGGACCATCCCTCTAACACAAGGGTACTCTGAATTTTTGATCCAGGTCCTACTTTCGCAGAGGAAAAACCCCCATGACCTTCCTATCCTTAGCATTTGCACAAAAGAAAGATGAAAATGAAGAATTAGAGCAGAACTGAATGACATTTAACATGACAATAATATAGGGATTTTCCAAAATGACCAATCAAAGCAAAATCTTTTTAAACATTCTTTTATGTATTTATGTAACAGCAGCAACCAGATGCTGTGACTCATCCCAGATCACAGCACACTAGTGAGGCACTGATAACAAAGCACCATGTCTGCAAGTTAAGAAATTCTATCCAAATGTAAATACGTAAGACTAGAGTTTTATGATAATGGTAAACATCATGTAACTAGTAGTGTTGTTATTGTTTATCATTTTCTTCAAAGATACAGTCTGAATGAAACTTTCACAAGCCCAAGTATAAAATATGCACTAATTTAATTCAATTTGGCAAACAAATACTACATGCTATTGTTTGCTATGCACTAAACTAGCCTCTGATAATATGGAGAAAAATGAGATCTAGTCCCTGACCTCAGGGAACTCAAAATGTAGGAGGAGACAATGTGAAAAAATAATGAAAGTTCATTGTAATAATATTTATGTAAGGTGTTACAATACCATGTTTTTTCTTTTTTTTTTAATGTGTGTTTATTTTTGAGAGAAAGAGAGACAGAGCATGAGTGGAGGAGGGGCAGAGAGAGAGGGAGACACAGAATCAGAAGCAGGCTCCAGGCTCCAAGCTGTCAGCACAGACCCTGACATGGGGCTCAAACCCATGAACCATGAGATCATGACCTGAGCCAAAGTCGGGTGCTTAATCGACTGACCTACCCAGGTGTCCCACAATACCATGTTTTTCAAACTGGAGTATTATTATTCTACAGGGGTACAAGAAATGATGCCAGAAGATACCCAAATTCATGGTGTAAAAATGGTTCATTATCCCACAACATCAATTGTATTTGAAAATTTGGAGACTATTTTTTTAAATATTTTTTTAAGTTTATTTATTTTTGAGAGAGAGAGAAAGCATGAGTGGGGTCAGGGCAGAGAGAGAGAGGGAGGGAGGGAGAGAATCCCAAGCAGACTCTACACTGTCAGTGCGGAGCCTGATGCACGGCTGGAACCAACAATCTGAACTGCAAGATCATGACCTGAGCCAAAGTCGGTCGCCTAACCGACCGAGCCACCCAGGCACCCCAAAACTTAGGTACTACTTAAGTGATAATAGATAAATATTATTTTTATAATTTAGTCTACAATGCAAAGTTCAAGTTGGGATAGCTGACAGTAGGATCCACAATCAATCACTTTGTCTTGCTATTGAAGTTTTGTGGGTAGACATTTGTGAAAAACACTGACAGGGACTGGAAGCCTTTATTCCTTCCTCCCCCAGCTTCTCTGTGTTAATTGATAATATAACTTTTTATGCTTCTTCAATCCTTGTGGAATTAATGAGTATAATACTCTGTTGGCTTTTAATGATGTTACCCTCAACTGATTTTTTTTTCTGTAATTCAATGTACCTTGAAAGAAAAAAATTCCCGTTGCAGTACTACATCAAGGTCCCCAAAAGAATATTAAGAATACATATGAGATGAACATTCAAACCTCATTGAAAATGTGCAGAAACTTCTTTGAGAATTTAGTTTTTAATAGAGAAAAAATTCTTCTCACTATAAGAGATATCTATTGTATTTATAAGGATACATATCTAATAAGCATCTTACCTACCAAGATAAAATGAATTTGGCTAGCACCTAAATGCATTTAGATACTTTCCCAGGCCAAGGACAAGTAAAACATTATTTTTTTAATTTAAATTTTACTTAGTTAACATACAGCATAACATTCATTTTGGAGTAGATACCAGTGATTCATCACTTACATACAACACCCAGTGGTCATCTCAACAAGCATCCTCCTTAATACCCATCACCCATCTGGTCCATCTCCCACCTACCTCCCTTCATCAACCCTCAATTTGAGTAAAACGTTATTTAAAATGAAATGACTAACACAATTTGCTATGTGAAGTCATACTTTTATACTACTTATAAATGTATTAAAATTACATATTACCCCAGATTGAAGTTAAAATAATTTCTTCTGAAACAAAAAGCTTACTAAAAAACAAAACAAGGAGATACTCTCTTTTTTTGAGCTGTTTCTTCCTTGTGCATAATCCCCTGTTGATCTCACGGTAGTCTACATTTCCAAATCTGAAAGTCAGCCAATAGGCAGGTATTTATTAAATACTAATTGGGTACAGAGGCCACTTCTGAGAACTGTGGGGAAATAAGAAAAGCAATATAAGACTTGGTCCCAGTCCTCTAACAGGTTCAATTAGAAAAAAAAAAAAAACAAAAACACCCTCTACTTCTTACAGTCTCTAATGGCAAAATTCTTTTTAAGTTCAACAGCAGATAATGTCTTTGGCTCTCGATGGAAAGCAGGTTAATGGAGTTCCAGAGAACCAATCAAGACTAACCTAGTAAAACAACAATGTTACAGCTGACATGATCTCAACCCCCAACTTCCTTCTGCACAAAGAGAGTTTTAAGAGAAAAGATATATTATACAGTTTACAATTTATATTTTTATAAACTGTGCATTATTTACTAAATTAACAGCAAATAGTTCTAGGCATTGTCCTTTCTTTTTTTTTTTTTTTTTTTAATTTTTTTTTTTCAACGTTGATTTATTTTTGGGACAGAGAGAGACAGAGCATGAACGGGGGAGGGGCAGGGAGAGAGGGAGACACAGAACTGGAAACAGGCTCCAGGTTCTGAGCCATCAGCCCAGAGCCCGACGCGGGGCTCGAACCCACGGACCGCGAGATCGTGACCTGGCTGAAGTCGGAGTCGGACGCTTACCGACTGCGCCACCCAGGCGCCCCTAGGCATTGTCCTTTCTTTGCAGATGTAAAACAGCAATGAGAGCAACTTCTATCTTTACGTTCTTCTTTGTGATTCTTGGTTTCATACTATTTCCTTAGCTTACTTTACTGGCATCATCAAACATTATTTTCTTCCTGCAGTTGAATTCTAGGAATATCTAAGAAAGTGAGAAATCAGAAAAAAACATAAGCTGAAAATGTGGGAGACTTCTTAAAAATGAACCCAATAGTCTTTAGTGCCATTAAGCCAGATGACATAGGCAATGGTCAATTTTTTTTGCTATAGTATACACCAGTAATCATAAATTGGTCTTTTTTTTTTTTTTTAGAAAAATACTGGCGCAAAACTCCCTAAATACTGTTCAATCATTATTGATACTTTAATGAAAAAAAGAAGTTATCGTACGATGTATTTTAGTATATGCACGTTGTTTGTTTTGTATGGACGTGAGTGATGTTGTATGTTATAAGGTTGAACCAAGATACAACCGTGGGACTAGGCAAGATGAAGAAGCATACAAAAAGAAGAGAAATAAGAAATGAAACATTATTTTAAGACCAGATGTTTGTATTTGAGTTAGTATGTTCTTATGACATAATATGTCATGAAAGATTCTCCTAGGAGGCAAGACATATTTGGAGGGGGAATGTTATAAACTCAAGCAAACAATAAACTGTGAATGGAAAATTTCCTTCCGTGTCTGTATTTTAGGTCATTTTTGTACAATGTGAGAATAAATCTAGTGGATTCTATTTGGGGGTACCCCTACTAGTGGATCCACAAAACACAACTTGTCAAGAAGGTAGAACAAACATCAAAAATCTACTGTACAAGCTGTAAACTTTTGTTCAGAATTCACTAAAAGCATCCACCTCCTCCCTATTACTTGAAGCACTTATAACAACAGTATCAACTGTCTAGAT
>NW_024412413.1:23101088-23161088 GCF_014898765.1 Herpailurus yagouaroundi | reverse complement strand
AATTATTGATTTTGTAGGATTCATATTCTCTGCAATTTCTCATTGATTAGTCCAGGGCTGATCTTATTGAAGGCTGAACAAGGACCTCCAGGAATTGAAGAAACACAAAAATGAATGTGATTCTGGATTTCATCGTATCTACTGAGCCTGACGTGGTAACTTTGCTAACATTTGTGAGTGGCAATTCCTAAGCACCAGCACAAAGCTGGGAAGCTTCTGGCAATTTTAAGAAAGACTTTGAAGTTCAATAATAAAAGTTTATTGAATGCACCTCTGATTTTCTTGTCCTGCCCTTTTTTATGGGCTTGGTTGTTTTGCTAAATTAGGTTTGAGGTTCACTCGCTTTGTTACAGCACTGCGTTAATGAGGCCAAAATGTCAGACTCCATCTCTGTGGTGACAAACTGCGCCCCTAACCTCCAGGAGTTTCCCTGGTAGATGAAAGCAAAGAGGATATTTCCACAAAACTGGAAATACAACCTTAGGGCCTCAACACTGAGATGGGCATCACTTCCATTTATACAAAATAGCAAATTGTTCCCCTCCACTAAAAAAGAAAAACCCGAAGGAAATTATTAGTGTCATAGAAGAAATGAAGTTGCAAAAAAAAACAAAAAAACAAAAAAACAAAAAACAAAAATTAGAGGGTCCAAAAATGATTAACAGAGAACCATACCCATAATTTAAAAGATGGAAATTTTCAGCCATTTGGCTTGAGATGCCCCAGTGATTACTCGGCATAAATGTGCTAAACAGTCCAGGTTGCACATCGAGTAATTAAAATCTGATTAATTCTTATCAGGTTAGCAAAGGGTGCTGCTTTTTACCCCCCAAACAAATTGGCAATGCACCTGAACATTAAATTTAATTTGTCATTTTGCACATTTCACTGGCTCTATTATAATATACTTAAAAGCCCATTTGCCACTCTGTCCTTTTAGACATCAGTTCTTTCTACACTATGTACATGAGGTAAATACTAAAATGTAGATAGGACAAAGTACTCTTAAAATTCTCTCATTTAAGAACATCACAATGAACTAATTGTGATTCAAGATATCAACATTGCTTCTTGGCAGTCGCTACCAGCACAAAATAATAAAATGTGAATGAACAAATTACTGTTTAAACAGCAATACTTTTGATAATTAGCGGATATACTGAGGAATAAATATGGGGGGAAACCTGAAAAGGGAAAAAGGGGATTTAAATTTAAATAGGATTTTTTAATGTTTCCCCCATTGTGCAAAAGTCCATCTTTAATTCATATTACAGTGAGTAATTTGTAATGCTGTGTCAAAATAGATATGCAAAAAGGATATGCATTTGAATTTTAAATCTGATCCCTAAGTTTGAATTTAATATAGCGTCCTAACTGAGTCCTGTATGTGGAAGAGGAATTTTGAATCTGTTTTGAATGTCACAAGGATCAGCAATCATGCATAGTGTTATCATTGTTCATTATCTACCATGACTTGTGAAAGGAACATGAAATGGCATTAATCATTATTTTCTACTACCAATAATATACTTTCAATGGAAATTTCACCATTTTCTAAATATCTGGCAGGAGGAACTTCTCCTTCATTGCACCTACAAACCACCCCTTCTCCTTCATTCTTAATTTGCAGCTGGAGGCTTTGGTGACTGATGTTTATGATAAAATGCAGCTCCCCCAAAGGAAAGATTTAGACCTTCTGACGTTAAAGAAAACTTGAACTTGATCCCAAGCCCAAATTCCTAGAGTCATGAAATCATTGAACCTCAAGGGACCTCAGGAATCATCTTATCTACCCCTCATTTATCACACAGGGCAATAAAGGCCCATTTGGTAGCTTGACTTGTCCAAGGTCACCTGCTCATTAAGGGCAGATAGGGAAATGGAAGCCAGAGCTCCTGACTTCAGGCTAAGTGTTCTTCCCAACGCACAAAATGAACAGAATACCACCTCTAGAAGCAAAAGCTTTGAGATCAAACAGACGTAGGTTTGAGTCCTGATTCTGCCAATTATTGCTTTAATTTCTACATTTGAAAAATGCATAAAGTCTGTAATGATACAGACTTTTTCACATCACTGTGAGGATTAAAATGATATAATGCAGAGGACCCTGGGTGGCCACCCACTCTTGTCCAACTCTTGATTTCGGCTCACATCATGATCTCACGGTTTGTAAGTTCAAGCCCTGCATCACTCTGCACTGATAGTGCGGAGCCTGCTTGAGATTCTCTCTCTCTCTCTCTCTCTCTCTCTCTCTCTGCCTTTCCCCTGCTAGCGTCCACTCTCTTTCTCTCTCAAAACAAATAACTAAAAATATTTTTTAAATAAAATGGTACGATGCACATAAAGTACACAGCCCTAGGCCTGGCAAAAAAAAAAAAAAAAAAGTAAACATTAAATATTAACAATGGATATTATTATCAACTCATGTTGCCTAAACAAGAACTTTTGTGCAGATAAATAACTTAATGTTTCCCACTCTCCCTCCCCATATATACATATACCTACATACACACTTGTAAAGCCTGACAATGCAATAGGACCTTGCCAACTTCTCTCTTGAACCCTGCTGATAACAAACAAGACCCCATGTGAGACGTGAGGAAAGCTGCCATAGCATGATGACTGTGTTCAGTTCTCCTGCATTGACATAGCAGCTTATAAACCACAATGGAATATATCATTGTGTTTCAACATTAAACAACCTTGTGCCACAGGCAGATGAGACACTCTTACATCCATTTAATAGTGAAGCAAATGGAGGCTCAGAGAGGCAGTAAGTGACTTGCCTAAGGTTATACAGTTGGCTCAGGACCAGTGCTCTGCCTCTGATATCTCACTTTGGACGCTTCATCAAAGGAAAATCAAGAGATTCAAAGAAGCTAACATCACTTAATGCAAGTCAGATCTTCACCAGTATGTTTTCTACTACCTAAAATGATCCCAGTGATCTTGTTCGTCTGCCCACGCAAACTCCCAGCACAAACCTCTCCCCTTTAGCACAACTGACTGGAGAATGAACAAACATGGTCATGGGGTAAGGCAAGGGAGCTGGTGGTTTTCACCCAATCCAATGTTGTGTGTGTGCATGTGTGTGAGTGTGCACACAGGTATGAGTAGTCAAGGAGGAAGGAGAGGAAGTGGGGAGAGAGACAGATTGACTAGGAAGGCTGATTGCTTAACTAGAGAAGTTCAGCTTGTCAGTACAAGGACAAGAGTCCCAAGTAGGTCTAAGCAGCCATAACCTAAAGATCAGAGCTAGACTAAGGAGGTCACTGTGGCAGTGGCCATCTCAAAGGGGCCCTACACCCTCATTAGAGATGAAGATGAGTGTATCCACCAGAACTTTCCCTAGTGAGAATACAGTATGTGCTGAGTAATTTGAGAACCTCTTGAGAGGTGGGACTCCACAAGGGTCTTTGCTCCAGTATTGCTTTATTAATCTGGATTTTTTGGGTTTAAATAAGATGGCCATATAATTTATCCTCTCAATCAGGATACTTCTGAGAGTGAAAGCACACTATTCATAACGATGCTGAGACAATAGGTATAAATTAAGGCTGTCCCAAATGACATATGCTCACCCTTGTTTTAGATGTTGAAAATTAAATCAAACTGGCTTAATCAAAAGGGCATTTATTGGTGCCAATGTTTGAAAAGTCCAGTGGTAAATCTGGCTTCAAGAATGCCAGAACCTAGTGATTTATTCAGGATTCAGCCTCTCTTTCCACCTACTATCTCACAGTGGCCCCTAGCACCTCCAGACTTACATCGTACATTCTAGCAACATCCTCTTTCCCTTCCTAACACTCTACCAAAGTCCCAGGGTAGGGTCTCATTGGTCTACTTGGATCACAAGCCCATGCTTGATCTAGTCACTGTGGCCATGAGGAAATGGAATAGACCGGTTGGTCAAATCCAGACCATAAATCATTTCTGAATTTGGGGATAAGGGAGAAGAATCATCCAACCAAACCACCTGGGCCAAGCTCAGGCAAGAGATGATTTCCCCAACAGAAAAGCAAGGCATAAATTTGGAGGAAGGGGGATTCTACAGGGAAGGACTTTGGTTAGGAATAATAGACAACAATTTTTACAGGATCCCTATGTGCTAGGACTCATGGTAATGGTACTATATGGGTGATCCTATTTAAACTTCAAAACAATTCTATAAACTAAACACTAACTAACCATAAAAGAAATACATATTATTATATGTATATTATAGATGAGGTAACTGTGATACATAGAATTTAAGTAACTTGTCCGAAGTCATAAACCAGGACATAAAAAAGCCAAGATCGAAAGCCAGGCAGTCAGATTCCAGAGTCCATACTCTTAGCTTTTACCCAGGGTGCCATCCCATGCAGAATGGCAAGTACATTGTGTCAGGTCTTGGAATAGGACAGGAAAAAGTCAGAGCTACCACCAGTGGCCCTCTACTTCCAATATTTTCACAGCTGTAAGTAAATGTTGAATGATTATTTGATATGACTAGTGTGATGCTATGCTCAAAAATTTTCCTGCACAGAGCATCGCATTATTGGCCTTCCCATGACACTTGCATATTTTGGTTCAACTCTGAGGGGATTAGAAGAAAGAACCTACAGCCAGTCAAGAGAAGCATCCTCTCTATTGATTTATAGCCCCCAAGTCCTGATACAAATTACCTCAGTAATTTTGATAGAGTCCCAAAGCCCTGCAGTCAGCCAGCCTCTTCGGATAAGAGAAACTGGAAGTTAGTTGCTTTATTGTTCTGGCTTTATCTGTATCTCTAGAATCCCAGCAGGGAAGTCACTCAACAGAACTGAGAAGGTATGCTCCAACAGTGGGTCCAATGAATTCAAAAAGCCTTCTATCGGGGCGCCTGGGTGGCGCAGTCGGTTAAGCGTCCGACTTCAGCCAGGTCACGATCTCGCGGTCCGTGAGTTCGAGCCCCGCGTCAGGCTCTGGGCTGACGGCTCAGAGCCTGGAGCCTGTTTCCGATTCTGTGTCTCCCTCTCTCTCTGCCCCTCCCCCGTCCATGCTCTGTCTCTCTCTGTCCCAAAAATAAATAAACGTTGAAAAAAAAATTTAATTAAAAAAAAAAAAGCCTTCTATGGACAAACAACAACAAAAATTTCACTTCAAAGATTGGGGGAAGGAGTGAGGGAGGGGACCCTCACAGACAATTTTTTTTATAGCAAAGAATTTGTAATTACAGTTATGCAAAAGGCACTTTAAAGATTCCAGAAATCATCTGGTTGTGTTGATATGGAGCATTATTTGGAAATTTTTAATGCAAGTGAAATATATTGTCCATGTTTACTTACACATCCCTAAATTAGACCTGAATAACTAGATAATAGATACATAGTACAAAACAGCTTGCTTATAACAGGAAAATTGTTCAATCTATCTTCCTTTATAACTGAGCCTCCACAGCCTTGATTTATTGGTGTGGTGGTTCAGGAAATTTGTCCCACATAGAGGTATAGGGAATCACTTTCATTTGTATGCTAACTGCTTTTGATTTTTTTTTTTTTTTAAGCATCGTCAGTGGCCTTGATGATTGATTTTCAGTCTAGCTAAACCAGTTCGTATTATACATATTCCCCAGTAGGAAAGAGATTAGCTTAGCAGACAGTATACTTCACGGCACAAAGAACGTTCTGGTTCATTCCACTGACTGACATTTGAAAGTTTCCAAGGAATATGCCACATGAACAATGTGCCACATGGGCTTTTAAGGAAATAGTATAACAACAACCAAAAAAAGAAAAGATGATAATTCTTTATTGAAATGATACATATATTCACAGTAAAGGTACATGCAATAGCTACACAATTACTCAAGAATTTAGGCTCTGCGATCAAGACTCTAGCGTTTGAATCCTGGTACCATCACTCACCAGCTATGGGACCCTAGGCAAGTACATAACTTCCCTAAACCTGTTTCCACACCCAAAAGTCAGAGCCACTAACAATATGAACAACATTGATGCCTGTGTAACACATTGAGTTCTTGGCTCATAGGAAGCCCTCGATAAATATTTGTTGTTGTTGTTGTTGTTGTTGTTGTTGTCAGAGCTGCAAAGGAAATAAACACAAAGATGTCTCTCTGGCCACCAAATACCTAATAACATAAAGGGAATGGAATACAGAATCACCCAAACAAGATCAACAATTTCCATGTAGCCCATTATGATTTCTCTGCACACATGCTAGAATTTATTCTGTTGACTATGCTCAACTCACATGTATCACAGTGTCCCAGTCCAGGAATAAGGCAAGATCATTATTGTGGGTTCCTTTTAATCCATACAGTAGTAAATTTTCATTTATTTCAGAGATTATCTTCCAGACCCATATCATACCATACCCTGACCATATAAACAAGGCCTTTGTCCTAACATTGCCTTTATTTTTTGTCATCCACAACACCACCAATTCTCCCCCAAAAGACTAGTTGCCACTTGTAACTTGGCAAAATCTGAGGGTGAGCTTCACATTTTACTGGAGTCAGGTGCTAGACAGCACATTTCCCATCCTTGTTCCCCAGCTTCCCCAGGTAAAATAGAAATTCAGGTTTATGGTACATAATAGACATTCCTATGGTTTCTTTCCACTTATCCATGCTCTTTTCCTTGAAGACAACCACTGGATTTCCTTTTGGGAAGTCCCTCTAAGCCCAATGCATACAGTTACAGGGAGGTTGTCAATCAAGGTGCCTACCACAGGACATATAACCTGTGCTAGTTTCCTAAAGGTACTGAAACAAATTACCACAAACTTGGTGGCTAAAAAAAAAAAAGAAAGGAAAACTTATTCTTTCATAGCTTAGGCAGACCTAAGTCCAAAATCAAGCTTTCAGCAGGGTTGGTTCTTTCTGGGGACTCTGGAAGAGAAATTGTCCCATGCCTCCCTTCCAACTTATGGTGGTTGCTGGCAATCCTTGGTGTTCCTGAGCCTGTGGACACATCACTGCCGTATCTGTCTCCATGGCACATCACCTCCTTCTCTGTGTGTCTGTGTCTCCTCATTTTCTGCCTCATATAAGAACACTCTCATTAGATGCAGAGCTCACCTTAATCCAGTATGGCCTCATCCCTACCCTACCTAAGTTACATCTGCAAAGACCCTTATTCCAAATAAGGTCACACATTCTGAGGTTCTGGATGGATATGAACTTCGAAGGGATATTACAGAACCCATTCCACAACATAAGATAAGTGAACACAACTCTCTTTCCCTGGAAAGTCAAAAGATTCGAAACTATTTGCAAGACATTCATTCCACCAACAGAATCCTGAAGCTATCCCCCTACTAGTGCCTGCTACCGACATCCCAGAAACCTCCCTAATCCCCCATGTTGCATGGCCGAACTATTCAAAGTCTCCTTCATTCTGCGCATTACCCAATATCCTACCAGTCAATTCCCATGTAGCTTAGCCAGGTAGAATCAAGGTCCACTACGAGAAACCAAAGGAGTTAAATCAGAGACTGCAGCTTCTTTTTTTTTTTTTATTTTTTTTATTTATTTTTTTTTAATTTTTTTTTCAACGTTTTATTTATTTTTGGGACAGAGAGAGACAGAGCATGAACGGGGGAGGGGCAGAGAGAGAGGGAGACACAGAATCGGAAACAGGCTCCAGGCTCTGAGCCATCAGCCCAGAGCCTGACGCGGGGCTCGAACTCACAGACCGCGAGATCGTGACCTGGCTGAAGTTGGACGCTTAACCGACTGCGCCACCCAGGCGCCCCAGAGACTGCAGCTTCTAAACCACCTACATCCTGCAATATAGAAATAAGAACAATGGGATGTCAAGGCCTGTTTTTTACACTTTCCACTAACTAAATATTCCTTTGGTCACAATGCCTCCACCCATATAATTTAGATTTTATTTCTGGAAACTTTACCTGCTCCTCATAGTAATTTCTCTAGAAGTCTTAAAAGTTTCTGCAAGTGTGTAGGTGATAGTTCCTGGCATCCTTCCAAATCCTAAAAATGCTGACAGACTGACTAAGCTAAGAAGTTATCTCGTAATCCTAGGGCAGACTAATTAAATCCCACACATTGACATTTTTGGCTAAAAAAAAATGATAACTGCACTAATTAGCCCGTTAGAAAATATTCATATCTCATTGTGCCAAATGAGAGGGGATTCCTTATAATTGTTCCTACAGGATTGCAAGCGACTTGTTATGGACATGATTTAATTGCAGGAAACGTCATTACCTTCCAAGTCCCATCACCCACTTAAGTACCCCAGAAGTTCCCACCCGAACATGAGGTGGAATCAGAGCCGAATGGGCTTTCCAGAATCATGGCTCATTAGCAATGCGCCCCAAAGATTTTAGGAATATAATGAGTCTTTGAAAGTGTAATGAATGTAGCCTCTGACCTCCTACTAGATCCCACACTGTCTCAGGACATAGGGAAGCCAAAATACAAACAAACTAGTACAAAGAGTGAACAATTAACACATTGCAAACTTTGGAAGACAGTGAGGAAACTGTATCAAGTGTTCATAAAGAACATTTGGAGCTTTTGGGAAAGCATTTATTTAAATAAAATCCCTAAAGATTTACTAAATGTCAGACAGTGTGCTTAAAATATCAATACACGGCAGAGAGGCCAAAATAGAATTAATAACATGGAGACAAATTACTCAATTCAGTACATTTAACCAATCTTTGGAAATGCCTACTATGTGTGAGGCACTGTGGTAGGCCCAGCAGGGGATACGAACATGAACAAAAAGAGGTTCTGGCCCCCAAAGAGTTTATAACCCAGTAAGGAGGGTCAGAGAAGAATTCAAATTCCAGAAATATAAGGGAAAAAAGTAAATGCTGTAAGAAAACCAATAAAAATGCTAGAGGAAAAAGGATTTCGTCAGTTGCAAAGATTAGGGAAAGTTTTCATGGGGGCAAGTAAAAATAGGGTGGTCTTTGAGTGACACAAATATAGAAAAGATGAAACGGATGGGGAGTTAACCGAAGCAAAATCATAGAGATAGGAACACTGACTGTATATTCAGGGAAATTAGTATATGGGGCTCAGTCAAGAGGGAGACATGGGGGGAAAAGAAGATTGGAGCTATCCCAAGGACGGCCCTAAAAGATAGATAAACACAAGGTATTTTTGATTCATGGAGGGCAGGAGGGAGCCACTGAAAGTTTTTGCGAGAGAGCAGTCTGTCCGCCACTGGTTTAGAAAGATTAATCTGCAGGCAGTGTAAATGATGAATGCAAGAAACAGCAATCCATTGAGAATTTGACTCAGTTTTAAGCAGAAGGGTTAGAAAGAGAACAGGAAGGAGGGCAGATAAGACAGTGTCCAAACCCAGAGTAGAAACTTTCAACCCTGGCTGCGTGGTAGAATCTCCTGCCAGCTTTATGAAAATACCAAAAGCCAGGTTTACTCCAAACCAATTAAGTCAGAACCTCCGTGGTGGCACCCAGGCATTGGGATGCTTGAAAAGCTTACCAGGTAATTCCAAAATGCAAATGGTCCTGACACTCCCTTCTTCAAGATGTAGTCTAGGAACCAGCAAGCCCAGTATCACCTGGGGTCGTGTTGGAAATGCAGATTCTCTGACCACTCCACTCAAAATACACACACAAGATGCCCAGGCGATGTGCCCATGCACATAGAAGTTAGAGAGGCAGAAACAGGTGCTTCTGCGGCAGGCCCTAAGATGCTGCAGTTCTAACCAGCACCCAGGTAAAGCCACCCCAGTCCACAGACTACACTTGAGAACATATTAGCAGAGCCAACTCTGTGCATGGTCGAGCCACTCACTAGGGCTTCTGCTGTGTTCCTGTGGTCCATCTTCCTCCCCTTCACTCCACTTCCTAGTGTTAGACCCCTCTGCACACCTGTCATCCGCTTCACGGATCTCAAGAACAACTCCAGGAAAACAGTTTGGCTGTTCCTCAAAAAAACTAAACATAAAATTACCATGGGACCCAGCAATCGCACTCCTACGTATACACCCAAAAGAATTAAAAGAAGGGACTCAGACACTTGTATGCTGATGTTCTTGCAGCATTCTTCACAACAGGCAAAAGGTAGAAACAACCCAAATGTCTATTGACAGATCCACGTGTGAAATATAGATATGCATGTGTGTGAGTGGGGCTCACACTACAGGCAGCCGACTAAGGGCTTCATTAACCTGGAGCCTTGTCCACCCTGCCTGCCAGGGGCTTGGTTCTCCCCACTCACACTGTTCACACTGTTTTCAGAAGTGTGTTTGAATTATTCAATGCTAGGAACCATCCTTTTTTCTTGTATAAATGTTTGCTCAGAAAAGGAAAGCATAGTCTAACCAGTTGAAGTTCCCGACTGTCCAGCCAGAGAAAAACACGGTTTGCCCAGCCTCAGCTGTACAGGCTCCATGTTCCAGATCCTCCTGCTGTGGTAAGACAGGCTAATGGAGAACACTTCTGACTAGTTTCCTTTCCGTTTTTCTTGATAATTTGCTAAAATAAGGCATTTATTAGTGTCTGATCTACAAATGTGAAATGATTCTGTATCAATGTAAATAAGATTATCTGCCTCAAAGAGATATTTAAAACCTAAAAAACAAAAACAAAACAAAAAAAAAACATACAATGGGATACTATTTAGCCTTAAAAAGCAAAGAAATTCTGGGGTGCCTGGGTGGCTCAGGCGGTTAAGCATCTGACTTTGGCTCAGGTCATTATCTCACAGTTTGTGGGTTCAAGCCCCATGTCAGGCTCTGGGCTGACAGCTTAGAGCCTGGAGCCTGCTTCGGATTCTGTCTCCCTCTCTCTCTGCCCCTCTCCCACTTGTTCTTTCTCTCTCTCTCAAAAATTAAGTTTAAAAAAAAGGAAATTCTGATACATGCTATAAACATGGATGAACCTTGAAAACATTATGCTGTGTAAAATAATCCAGACACAAAGAGGCAAATATTGTATGATTCCACCTATATGAAATACCTAAAATAGGCAAACCTGTAGAGACAGAAAGCAGATTAGAGGTTATCAAGTGCTAAAGGAGGAGAGAATGGGGAGTTATAGTTTCCGGTTAGGGCAATGGAAAAGTTTTGGAAATAGTGGTGATGGTTGCGTAACATTGTAAATATGATTAATCACACTGAATTATACACTTAAAATGGTTGACATGGCAAATTTTATGTTAGATATTTTTTCCCACAATTAAAAAGAAGACAAACTCCATCCCATCCATACCTTTTACCTGAGGAGTCTGAGCCTCCTACTCCTGGTGTCTAGCTCTACACCTTACTTCTGGACTGTTCCTAACCCCCTAAATGGGAAACTCTCTGGTCTCCAACCTTAAGCTACACTAACATCAAAGAGACAGGGTCTTATTGTACCATATCTCAAATCAGGACAGCTGGACTTTAGCCCCAGGCCCAGAAACTTGGGTGGTCACATTCCCTTCCATTTGTTGTGGGACCACCACTCTCCCTGCCAGGCAGGCTGCACTGTGCATTCTACCCCAAACAATCCCAAATTGGTCCAATAAAGCTCCTCATTCCACCTCATTCCACCTTCTTAGAAGGTACTCAGAACACTCAGAACCTGAGCTTTTATGATACTATCAACAAGACCCACATTCAACAAAATAACACGCCTAAGGGCAGGAAACAAAGAGTCCATTTTAAACATTAGAGCGCTCTCAATGCTCAGAACCCAGGAGACCTAAAATGAGCAATATGAATAGAGTGAAAATATGAGTCCTCCCAAGCACATTCTCTCCTTGAAGCTGAGAAGATCCAGCTTGATGTTTGGTACAATGACAAATTGTTTTGGGCAGATTTTCCAGAGTAATCCAAGATCCCTGAGTCCCTCTACACAAATTGTCTACTGTGGTGACTTAATTTCATGTTTTTAGTTTTAAGGAGAAGAGATTTGGATAAATGTTCTAATGTAGTAATTAGCAGTTACATTAATAGCATTGATTTCCCATTATGTTGTCCCATTATTCCAATTATATTTCTCTTTAAACAATTTTTCAGACCATAATATTCTACTTAAATGAGGCTGATACCCTGAATAACCTCCCCTCTCCATTGTGCACCCAAATTGATAATGAGTTCTGTGCTATTTAACCTCACATCACACATTTTTTTAAAAAAACAATCACTCCAAAGAGCCCTGGGTAAATATTCTCTCTCGAGCAATTTCCTCCAGGACCCAGAACCAACACTGCAATAATCAGAGCAGGTGGTCATTTGGCAGGGCTCTCTACACAAACCTCCTTGACATGCCATTAGTATGTCAGAAATCCTATGCTTGAAGAGCCCTTTTGGGGGATCTTTGGGGGTTTTTTCAGTCTTTGATAGATGCTGAAAAGAATAAGCTATGTCAAGCAACAACCTGCAGAGAATACCACTTATCAAAAGCCTATAAGATGCACCAGATACTCAGATTAGAGCTAACGGTCACATACTACTTACTCTATGTTTGAGGCCACCATTCTAAGTGTCTTACATATATTAACTCATTTAATTCTCCAAACCTCAGTGGGGTAGATAGTGTCGTGATTTATATTTTGCAGATGAGGAAACTGAAGCTTATCCAAGATCCTCTAGCAACTAAGGGATACAGGCAGGATTCAAACACACAGACAGGTGCCAGGATCTGTGCTCCTAACCTCTGCTATTCTGTTCTCTGATGTATTTATTATCCAGTTATCTCATGAAGGAGGTATTTTACACCTGTTTAGATAGATGAAGAAGCTAATGACCAGAGACGTTAAATAATTTACCCAAAGGCACACAGTTAGTTAAGTGCCCCAATTATGATGTAAACTCAGGAGTGTCTGACTCCAGAGACTTGATCCTTCCCTTTTGCTTCCAAGAATATATCACAACATCCAACCATAATGTCTATTTAGGGCAATACCTAAACAACTGAGAAATGAGAAATAATGTAATAGGCCACATGGTCTACTAACTAAGGGCAGGAATGGCAGATAGATATGGCAGAGGCTACTAGCTAATTGACAAACCTATTTCCTCCTCTTTCCAGACACACACTGCATTTCTCAGCAACCTTTGTAGCCAGGTGACTGAGTTTTGGCCTGTGGACTATGGCAGAAAGTCTTATAGCACCATCATACCTCTTTTCTCACCGGCTAAATGGAGAGCCTTCAAGAACCCAGAAGAGAGAAGAGCCCAAAGAGTAAAGAAGACTGGGTTCCTGATTGGTCATGTGGAAGGCTGCCCAACCAGGAAAAGACCCAAAGGATTGTGGCAGCAAGAGATAAACTTGTACTTTTTTTTTTTTTTTTTTAATTTTTTTTTTCAACGTTTATTTATTTTTGGGACAGAGAGAGACAGAGCATGAACGGGGGAGGGGCAGAGAGAGAGGGAGACACAGAACCGGAAACAGGCTCCAGGCTCTGAGCCATCAGCCCAGAGCCCGACGCGGGGCTCGAACTCACGGACCGCGAGATCGTGACCTGGCTGAAGTCGGACGCTTAACCGACTGCGCCACCCAGGCGCCCCAAACTTGTACTTTTTTAAGCCATGGAGATTTCAAATTGATCTCATCTAGCAACTAATAACTAACTAATCAACTAACTAATTAAATTAACTAATAAACTATAATCTAATCTAATTAACTAATAAACTAATAATTAACTAATAAAACTAATCAACTAATTAAATCAACTAATATCAAATTAACTAATAAAATATAGAAGTTGAATGCTATCATCAAAATCCTAAAATGTATGTTATTGATTTACAGTTGGGTTTTGGATAGAAGAGAAAAAAAAAAAAAAACTCAGGTTGCAAAGCTAGAGATCATGTGATGTGTATCCACAAAACATTTGGTAAAATTGTCCCTGCAGTAACTTGGAAGGTAGCTTACATGCCTACTGGCTTTCACTCCGGATGAAACAAGCTGTCATTGGAGGTTTTGAGTAACAGATCTGACCTTAGTAGATGGATCGCTCCAGCTGCTGTTTTGAAAATAGACAGGGGAGTCAAGGATAGGAGCAAGACAGTCAGGAGGCTATTTCCACGGACCACAAAGAGTGAATTATTTGGATGAAGCTCTCCTCCTACAGCCCAATGATGCTTGGTTCTCCTGAGGAATGTTTCTGAGCCACCAGGCCAGACAAAGTTATTACCATCGGTTCTGAGAACACTATTGTTTCCAACCAATGACTAAGTTCAAAACAAAATTGAATATGGATAAAGAACATGTATCACAGTACTCAAATTCTTTCTTTGTTAAAATTGTTTTTTCATATTGCCTTAACATCATATTTACATTAAAAAGAAATTCCACAGATACACAATCCACTTTTGGGGTCCTTAAATACCTAATTTTCTGCCTGTAGAATTGTGATTTCTCTAAATTTGGGATGCATAAAAATGTAAATATTCCTTAGAGGCCTGCCAACTGCAACAGGGACTGAGAGATTTACAGTTGACCTTCTTGAGATAAACATCCACAGTTCACATCTACCACCGAAACTCCCTAAGGTATTAGCATGATGCCCATATAGCCAGCTGGGAGGAAAAACCGCCTTTAACGCTTCAGTTTAAATCTCTCTGTCCCAGTCCTCACGTAAGCCCAGAAAACACATTCCTGCATGGACACACTACATTTATTTTTCAGTTACAAATGGCTGAATAGAGTTGATTGTCTCTCTGCCTATGGTTGTTATCACATACTAGTAAAATCCAAAAAGATTCAAGGGCCAAATTCTGATTTAACCAGTAGTTAGAACCAAGCACTCCATGCTTGGATTCTGCTTAATTGTCCAAGCCAGAGGAGTAGGCTAATTTGTCTACAACTAGTTTCTGATCTATGTCATTACTTATATTCACAGCTTAGGAGTTCAGGCTCTTGTGGTAGGGGTTGTTTGAAAATTTTTTTTAAAACTAGAGTGGATGGCCCAGGAGCCACAGTTTTTCTCAAACGGAGGGAGGAAGGACTCTCTTCCAAGCCAGTATTCAGATGCTGCTCACACTTGCCAATGATAACATGATCCCTTGAAGGTGTGGAGATGAAAAAGGCAAAATGGAACACCCACTGTTTTCCTGTTTGCTGAGCATCATTCAAAGGTAGAGTTAGTCATTATTGAAATAACCTAAACTGTGGAGAAAATATCAAAATAAGCCTATTACGCTAGGACCCAACCATTACAGCCAAGGAAATAATACAATAAATCCTTTGAAATGAAGAAATATAGCAAGAGGTACTTGAAAACTGAGAGGTGTTCTGTCACTAAATTGCAGCATTAATAGTGTTTTGATGCTCTTTGCTAAACTGTATATTTTTACACTCAAAATGAATATTAGGAAAATCATACTTATTTTATACAACTCGTTAGCAAAAAGGAAGATGATGTTTTAAAACCATAAATCTCTTTTATAACTAACTGTGAATCTGAGGATATTGGAAGAGGGAAGCAAATTGAAAGGGAAAGGATAATTCTAAACCATGTTACAATCTTTGGTGTAAATGAACTATTATCTTATCAGTAGAGGATAAGTCGTATTTGGAATATGGCAATATTCCCTTCCTGATAATGAAAGGAAACTAGAAATTCCAGAAGTTATTTCTTTTTTTCATTATCAGCAGGACCCTGGTGTCATTTCTATATGCCTGTGGTCTTTCTTTCTTTTTTTTTTAAACCAATTTTTCTTCCCAACAGATATACCCATTTATCCCAACTAATGAAATACCACTTTAATTTACTCTATTTAATAAATACAACAAATCCAAAGAATCCAAAGGAAATTGGATACTCACTGCTCCCTAGGTAAGGCCTAGCTGATCACCTGTACCATTTTCAGACTCTCGTAAATGCTTGCCTGGTGTTCTAGATGTCTCTTTACCCAATCTCATTTTAATTTGTTAAAGGAAGTTGAAGTCATGAGTCAGCTATAACATGGCAGCATTTGAGTATTAAACAAAAATGCAAATCTAGCAGTACACCCCTAATGAGATACAGTGAGCTCATTTTTCTTTATATCATTTCTACTTCAGTCTTGTTGGTTTAGAGGAGCATTTATGTGGTACACAGTCCTGTTTAAACTTTATTTTATTACTCCTAAGCTACTCCCACATTATTAGTGAACTTGAAGGACTAATTCTGAAATCTGTTAGCTTAGAGACATATGTAAACACTTAGGAAAAACTTAGGCACAACCACTGTGCCAAAATGGGAGAAACGTCTGTGCTGTTCTAAAAACTCCCTGTTCTGTCTGTGCACAAAACTGACAGCTAGGTTTCAGAGTTCCTGGTGTCTTTAGACATATGCAATGAGTCTTTCTCATCTGTCTTAATTTTCCATTCTAAATAATGCATAATTCTGTCATTAACCAGCAGGTGGAAGACCTCCCACGGGACATATAGTTGTCTTAACTTAGATCTTGGGTAGAGGTGGTATTTGGGAGGTGATCTCAGAAAAAAATTATGAGCAAATGAGGGGAGCAAGAGAGGAAAGGAAGGAAGGAAGACCAGTAAAAGGTGAGTTAAAGAGGGATAACTCCGTGGGCAACTGGGACTCTGTCCCATCAGGGACTCTCTGAGAGACTGTGTAGAAAACACCTCAGAATTGCTGAAGGGCAAGAGACAGGATATTAACCTTTCTAAACCTCAGTGGTTGAGAACTGAGGGCTACTCCCAAGAGCATTAACTCCTTAGTACTTCCAGCCTGCTCTGTGTTCTAACTAAACACACTTCAGTAGCCAGACAACACCCTAGAGCAGAGATATGCAGGAAGCCACCTGTAGGTAAAAGAACTTCTGGTGACCTCCAAGAGAGGCAAGGGAATATGGACAGGGACTGCCAGCAAAGGTTATCATACTATGAAGTAGGTCAATGGCAGACTTGCAGGGGTTTGAATCCCTGCTTCCCTCTACTCACAGTCTGACGTAGACACACTACTCAAGATTTCTGAGGCTCATTTTTCTACAAAATGAGGTCTCTGATGCTGATGTCTCAGGGTGATACAAAGGATTCAGTATAATGATGAGATACTTTATGTAAACTCCCAGCACAGAACCCAGTACACAGTAGGTGCTCAATAAACACTAATTATTTTGATTGTGATGATAATAAGCTTTATTAATTATGAAGCATGATAAATACCTTCCAAACAGCTGCGCTTCCTTGCACAGTGGGCTGGTCCTGCCCATGCTCCGCCTCGCCACCACGCTGGGTAGACTAGGACAGGAACCTGCAGGACTGTCTTAGTGTGCCACTGTATCACTTCTTAGCACATCTGTTGGACATAACACATTTCATGGCATTGTATGCCAAACAAAGGCAAGCAATTCTCTAAGAAATCCCATCTGCAGAACAGGGTGTACAACAGAGAAATGAGTTCTCACTAACCTTCTCATCTAAACTCACCAGAATAACTTGTCACACTTGAAAGAAAAAAAATCATGCCACCAAGTCTGTGGACTTCAGATATCCATGTTATTTGAGGGAGATGCTGACTCTCAGTTCTATCAACTTTAACACTGAGAACTACTCTTGCCTCTATCCCTCAAGCAAAGTTCTGATCCTCTTGAGTCAATGGTCTCACCAGACGGAATTACACCAGTCATCTTCGTCCCAACCCCTAGACTGTCGTTCCTACAAGGTGAAAGAGACATAACAGTAGCTGTCATCAGGTAGTCTTAATTCGTTAAACAAAATAAATAGGGCTCTTAAGTTCTAGCAAATGTCTGTTGGTGTTGTACAATGCCTACTTTTTCATATTTTAGTCGTACTTACTTTGTTTCCTCTATTAAAAAAAAAAGAATAGTAGGAAAAACCAACAAGCTCATGCTCCCAAGGTTACTCTCGCAAAACAATGTCTCCCTGGATCTGGGTTCTGTTGCCTTTTGCAACGTCAGTAAAGCCCTCATCTCCATAGACCAGCGGGAGATATGACCCTTTCTCCTCTTTGGATACATGACTGAATATCCCTAAACTATTCCTCCCAACTGTGTACTTACAAATAAATGTCCCAGGGAAGAATCAGAAATGAGAGCAATATGTCATCTTTTATCCCTTGAGCCTTACTCCTGACATTTCAGAGAAAACATAGGATTGGGGGAAGGAGAGAAAGAGAGCAGGGAATTAAGAATCACGTCATCTATGATTTTATAATATTATACACTTTTTTGCATTGGAGTCCATCATTTTTCTATTATATCTAGTTCCTGAATACTATACTTCTTTATGCATATTATTCCTATGTAGGAAGATTGAGGTGAAAGAATTATTTGTGTGGCCCTCAACTTTACAAAAGGGAATGAATGGTTAATGAAAATCTGCCCACTTGGTGAACTTTCATATCTCATTCTGATATGGCTGCATGTCTGAATGGCGGGCTGAATTATAAATAGTTGGTGCTCTGGTCTGATGCTACAGCATCTAATGAATTGTTGCCTCTATAAACTTTTTATATGTTGCACTGTAGAAGTGAACCAATTAAAAAGTTTTGCCAATTTGAATCCTCCACATAAAGTATCTTCTGCAAGGAAATAAATGTCTTTGATGCCTTTGACTGCTTGGTGAGCTAAAACTTTATTCAAATTGGCTTCGTAATATCTTTAGGTATACATTCCTGTGATGTTTGTTTTGCTCTTACATTTGTACTAAACGAGTATTTGGACATCATTAAACAAGAATACTTGCTGAACTTTTTTGCTCCCCCTTTTGTAACATAAAATTTCAGGACATACTTTTTAATTTGTTTGGGGCCTCCTTTTTATTAAATTTGTTTGTATCTCTTACTATTCCATTCTGACCTCTCTGGCATCATTGTGGAGAAGTGCTTTGAGAAAAAGCTGATAGTTATGTTTTGTGGAAGCCAAAGTTCTCCTTGCAAATTAAAATTACATTCCACTTTGCTGAACACTAAGAAAATCAGCTTTGGAAAATTACCTCAGCCCCAAAGATTGGGCTGCCACTTACCAGTCAGACCCTGTTCCCTTAATGCGCATCTGTGAGCAAACATGCTTGGCTCTGACTCACACTGGACTAAACAAAATCTCATTAATAGACTTGGCCTAAAGAAGCACTTAAAAAGACAGCTAATCATGTTCTACATGATGGGAAAT
The DNA here is from genome assembly GCF_014898765.1 of Herpailurus yagouaroundi. Taxonomy (NCBI): domain Eukaryota; kingdom Metazoa; phylum Chordata; class Mammalia; order Carnivora; family Felidae; genus Herpailurus; species Herpailurus yagouaroundi. Next base: position 23,142,030 of record NW_024412413.1, on the reverse strand, counting down.
GTCACACAAAATCGGAACGGAGGTGAGTTTTTGGACCAGTACTTCCATCAGAGGACTGCACCCTCTTCCGAAAAAAAAGAGTGTAGAATGTGTCAGAGCTGGTTTTCCAACTCTTCCCGGCACTCAACAGAAATTATTAACAAGCCATTTTTAAGATGAGGACCAGAAGAAAAAAGAAAGAGGGAAAAGCAGCAGCTTGCATGCAACAGACAGAAAAGAGGCAGTAGCAATGGTCCAGGCACTATGGCAGGCACTGGAGCTACAGATGTGAAGGGAAAACCAATCTTGCCTTCCGGAGGCCTGCAGATTAGAGGGGAGACAGATCAATAAAATGAAACAAAACAAAAAAGCAATTATAAACAGTAAAAGTGTTGCTTGAATTGGGACTAAAGCAAGCAAAGAAGCCCTAAAGTCAGCCTGGTGAAGTCAACATCTTCAGAGGATTAGCATTTGCGATGAGGCTTCAAGAATGACTAATTCAGTAGACAATTGTGGGAAGGACATGGAAGGCTAAAGGAATACTGTCTGGACGTTCAGTATTACCAGAGCGGAGGTTCAAGAGACTAGGGGGAAGAGGTGAGGTAAGTAACATGAGGCCACTTCCAGAATCTGGACATGAAGGCTTTGCAAAGAAACCTGGATTTGGTTCTGCAGTTAGGCTAGAGCCAGTTAAGATTACTGTGTAGGGAAATAGCATGATTATAGCTAATTATTAGAAAAATCTCTCTATTCATAATACAGAGGAAAGATTTAAGAATTCCAAGAATATAGTCAGGCAGACCTCTGGGAAGGACAGGACCCCTACCACAAAGGTAGTGATGCACTTCCTGGGCCATGTCTTTTAACATTCCCCACTAAAGGTCTATGGCAAGACGCTATCCCTAGATCATTAAAAGCAAACATTATGAGGGGGCCAACTGGTCCAAGTTAAGGCTCTCTAATGTTTAAGAACATTAATGTTTAATGTTTAAGTTAAGGTCTAACTTAAACCTGAGAATAAGTTGTAGAATTTAGACTTTCCACCAATTCTCATAAACATTATTTCTTAACTCAAGTTTTTCATAAATTTTGGACCACTGTGAATCAAAGGTTATACTCCCTGACACCGTCCTGGCACACACAGTTCCCTTGTAGCTGAGTAAGGACCTACACATGCTCTACCTTCAGTGCCATGCTATCTATGATAGATATAACCTTCCCAGTCATTTCAGACTGTAATTCAGTGTGCCTCAACACATTTAAAATGGTGAATCTTGGATTTCCTTCCCCACCAAACCCTGATTATCCAGGTTTGTCTCGCCTTTACCTGATCTCAACTTCTCAACAACCCAATCAGTCCAAATTTGCTTTCTTTGAGCACTTTAGGCAAGAAAAATCAAGGAAAAACATAAAAAGATAAAGCTCAGATTAGTACATGTCCCTATTTATCTATGCTGAAAGAAAGTCAGATGAGGAAGAATTTAGAACCTCCATGGCACTTAGACATGGATGTTACTTTGGCTAGGTCTTCATTACTCAGGTTATATTGTTGGTCTGTCTAGTAACATAATGCCTAAGACACTGGGTGGTTTACATGCAGTAGCTGTATAGAAACAGAATCTCAGAGCAGCTAATTAGCACCTTATAAGCAGCAAAGTCAGAATTATTGTCCAGGTCTTCCTGAAGCTAAAGCCTGAGATGTTCCCTTATGCCATTACACCATCTTGGAAGTAATACTTCTTCCTAATCCAGTTTTGGCTTTCATTCAGGAATATAACTGAATTTCATCAAAAATATAATATGTAGGGCACCTTGGTGGCTCAGTCGGTTAAGTGTCCAACCGGCTCAGGTCATGATCTCGTGGTTTGTGGGTTTGAGCCCTGCGTCGAGCTCTGTGTGCTCAGTTCAGAGCCTGGGGCTTGCTTCAGAGTCTGTGTCTCCCTCTCTCTGCCCCACCCTGCTCATGCTCTTCCTCTGTCTCTCAAAAAATGAAAAAAAAATGTTAAAAGAAATAAAAAATATATATATATATATATATTATGTGCAAAAAATGGTTTCAAACTTCTCAGGTGTATCCCCACACCCAGGCTCCCAAAGCTTGGAAACACACTAAGCTTTTTGGTATTCACATTTTTCATGTTTTTTCCTCCAAAATCTTTTTCCATTTTTCTAGATAATAAGTCAATTCTTATACCACTCTCTTATTTAAAGATCTGGGCTTTATGTGTGTTATGACAGTTAAATATTCCATCTTCTTATAACTAAGTATAAAAACCAATAAGTGGAGGTATGAATTTTCACAATTTCGCATGAGAATGCATCTGCCTTTGGTTTCATCAATTTATGTGCGGTTATTTCCTATCACAAATAGGTTCTGAGCTGTCAGGATGATCCTTTTCTTCACACATTTCTCAAACAAAAATGTTGCACAGAGCTATCGATACCCCCCAAGAAGCTGAAAAAATACAGGTTTTCTGACAAGGAAGAAAACATGATAATTGATGACTGAGATAGGCTGCCCTTCTCTGGAGGTTTTTAATTACCACCTTTCATTTACATAACACTTGAAACTTTTCCAAGAGCTTTCAGGTACATTATCACATTGTTTTCTCAGCACAACCCTGCAATGAGAGAGAGCAAATATTACAATCATCACTTTCAAGAATAAGCCACCAAGAATGCAAGAGGTAAAGGGATTTGACAAGTCTCATAGCTTGTAATGGATGGAGCTGGTGCTAAAACTCAGGGCGTCTAATCTGCTATTTCTTCTACCACACTTCCTTTATTCTCCTGGCTAAGATCTTCTACTAAAGGCCTAAGAGGTATGCAGCTGGTATCAAAACCAGTGTTATAAGCATTTCTATCATAAGCATTTGTCATTTTTCCATTAGACACATAAAAAAAAAAACTATGGTTTTGCTAGAAAAGATACAAGGAGTAGGGTTGTGGGTATCCATTCTAGCAAAGCCTGCTGGCTTTGTAGTCAGCTCAATCACTTGCTAGCTAAGCATCCATAAACCTCATTTTCTTTATCTATAAAATAAGTATGATAATAGGACCTTTCTCATGGAGTTTTACTTTAAGGATTGGAAGAAATGATGCATGTAAAGCACTTAGTATCATGTCTGGCACATAGTAAGTGCTCAACAAATGGTTGCTGCTATTTTTAGAGTTGTTGGTATTGTCACCATCATCATCATCATCATCATCATCATCATCATCATAGATCATGGTGAGTGGGTAAGAAGATCCAAATACTGCCAAGATGTCATTTGGGGGTTATATTAGCCTGTACTTTTCTGGCCCTGACTCAGATAATGAGGTTTGCAGTTTCATTGACTGGGTGTGCTAATTAGAAGCTTTTTAAAGATTTCTCTTGTCCATTGAGGCCACTAAATAATTGCCACATGGGTCAAGCTCTGCAATCACCCCGTTGCCTCATTGATAATACAAGTCAGCAGTTGGAGCCATGATGGAAGATCTATGGTGGACAGAAGGAAAAGAGTCTAAAGACCCAAAATTGAGCTTATCTGCGGGCTGGCTCATTCTTTCGTCACACTCAAAACTCAACTTTTATCTTCATGATAATTAAATAATAGGACATTTTCTTAACCAGCATCCTGCCCATTTTTAAATACATCTTTTATTAGATGGTAGAGCTTATAAAATATTCATCAACACAAGCTACTGCAGTTTTTTTTTCTGCTGACCTAACCTCAGAGCTGCTCAAGTGGAAATTAGATTTTTTTTTGTTAAGTCGCTGAAACTGTCTGCATTTGCTGGATTTCCTAAGGAGGAGGAAAAAAAGTAATTCCGTAGGTTTAATAAGGGCAACATACATTCTTATTCCAAAAAGACACACAAAAAGGGAGCAGAAATGCTATTCAGTAAGGATAATTGATATTGTAGCACAGCGTTCTGCCTAAGCTCATTGTACTTTGAATGGGTGCACAGGTTCTTTGAATCCCTGCCGAGAATAGCTTGTGTGTCTTTCACATCTTACCTTGAATTAAGGAAGACTTTTAGGGACCTTGTGAAATGTAAGATGCTTGTGATGTTAATCAGCAAAAACAGACATCTGATTGCACTTTCAAAAAGAACAAGAGAGAGATTTTGTGTTTTTTTTTTAACTTAAAAGTAAGAAAACCTAATAACTGTGCTTTATCTGTACTGTTTTCAACTCATGCATATATTCCCTCTTCTTTCTCTCTTCTTCCCTCGGAAACTTTTGCTCCTTTATTTCTCTTAATTAAAAAGTTCAAGGTTCCAGAAGGTTTTTGGTTTGTTACTGAAAGGCTTGCTTGTTCTTTTGTGATGATTGTAATACACGGACCTCAAAGTACCTTCTCCATAAACCCATGTCTTACCTCGGTAGCCTAGTTTTGAGGTAAATTTTGCCTCAGATACTTGGAGGTCTTTTTGATGAGAATGTTTATCAAAACACTAAAAATAGACTAACACACTCAACTTCACCAAGCAAGTCTCTGATTCCTCTACAGTAAAAAAGCAGCCTGCCCCCATCCATGATAGCCCTCATACACGCCCAGTGTCTCAACCGTGACACAAGCCCAAGTTTAGTTTCACTATTTTAATTAAGGCTTCAATTTCTCTCATTAAAGAAGAAGGAAATCAGCTTTGCATTTATGTCACTGAAGGGAAGGGAACTTTTAGTTACACAGAAGAGCTTGAAACTCCCCTTTCTGTTAACAATTATCGCATCAACATTTTCTTGCAAAGAGATGTGTTTCCTGCCCACTCAGACACTAATTTTATGGTAACTGAAATTTATATTATTGATATTAAGAAAACTGAAGCATGTGAAATTAAAATCTAATACAATATTATCCTAATGGTTAAGTCTTCTGTTTGTAGTTTAAGGTCCTTGGGGCCACATACCAATAATCTGCTTGAAACTTTTCTATCTCTGGAGTAACCTTAGCAACAGGACAGTGTCAGAGTGGTATTTCCGCTGACATACTTGGCATTTTGATTGGAATGTTTATCTCTGGTGTGAGATAAAACGGAAGTGGTGGTAACTGCCATGCCCTCTTGGTAAAGTTCTACTTTCTCATTTTGGTCTCCTGTTCTCATCTCCCTCTCCTCTCTGGAACCTTCAGAAATGGAGAATCCATGCCCATAATTCCCACTCAGTAAGCTACAAGCATTTTGAAAAGCATTACTTCACTGGGTCAAAAACCCAGAGACCCTCCAAGCATTAGCTCAGTTTTGCCACCAGAGCCTACGGTGATTACACCCTCCAGTTGTCTGAGTGGAACTGTGGAGATAACCTCACTTCTGAATAAAGCCCAGAATTGTGTGGGCCTGTCCTGTTCTATAAGGCCTCTGAACTTGACACATCAAGACGAACTTGGTTCAGATTTTATTCAGATGACCTGGGACCGTTAATCTTCATGCCCAAGATGAAATCCTCCACTGTATCCACCATGTACATTGATAGTCATATTTCTTTCTTTTCTAAAATGTTGCCATTAAGTCAACAGGTGTCTTACAATCTGTGCCATCTTAAAATCCTTCCTCTGGTTAACTTCAGAGGGATATGGATCAACACCCAAAAGTCTCCCAGGATTTTTAAGCCCTCCATGCTCCCTAGATGAAGACACTCAACCAGTCTGTAAATTCAGTCTCACTTTTGGACTCTGTGGCCACTCCAGTTCCTATTATTCCCCCAAACCTCAGCAAATACAAGCCATCCTTACTTACACTCAATTATGGTAACTGAGCTCTTATTTGTCTTGTTTCCTTTGACAACATTCTCCCACCATCACCTGCTTGTCCTGTGGTTCCTGTAAGTCAATAAATGTACCTCACCTTTACTGAGTATCCACCAGGTATTAGGTGTCTTCAGGCACAGGAAGGAAAAAGAGAACTTTTTTACATTTATTTTTAATGTTTCTCTTACTTTTATTTTGAATTGATATGACAGAGGGTCTTATAATCTCTTCAGCATTTATGTCCTCTTAACAAACATAAGTCTTTTGCCTATTACCATATCTTTGCGGCATCCCAAGCTACTGGCCTCTTGAAGCACTCACTATTACCTATATCTTGGCCACACCAGCCCTCATTGACCTTGGTTCAGGCTTTCTTCTATTTCCTGCTGATGACCATTTTCCCATCCTTTGCTTCAGTCTTGGGGGTCTGTCGGAATTTCAGGACCCACAATGGCCATGTTACCTGGGGCAGCCTTGGTTATTGTTTCATGACTAGGCTGAGGGAGGGAGTTCAGTGGAGAAGTTAAAAATACAGATGTAGGGGCGCCTGGGAGGTTGTCTGTACCAAAAAAAAAAAAAAAAGTACAAACGTGATGTCATAGGGACCTTGGGTAGGGTATTTAATATCTCTGAACTTCAGTTTTATCATAAAATGAGGATAGTAGTAGAAACTACCCTTACTGTTATATGAGGATTAAATAAGAAAATATACATAAATATCTGAACAGTTTCCATCATATGAAGTATTCTATAATCAGTAGCAGTTATTAACTATTATTATTATTAGATGACTTGCTCAAAGACAGAGAACAAGTTGGTAACAAAATTCTGAGCCACTAACTTTCCCTGTTTTATTCTGAGAGATGACCTAATGGTGTAGATATGTCATCCAAAGTAGGAAGTTCTCTGTTCTGAAGCTCCCTGATCACTGAAAGTGCACAAAAGGGACTTTGGAAGAGCCAACTCTGGGTCTCCCTCCCCTTTCTGGGGAGAAAAACTGTCATGGGAAAGAATAATTAAATTTATCTTGTATTGGTCACACTGAGGAAAACTTGGATCTATTGGGGAAAAAACATAAAGTGAATTAGGGAAATAAAAATGTCTAATCATCTGTACTATGTGACAATGAACCAGACCACTGCATAAAAGGACATGGCCCCTATCACTGAAGGGATTCAAGCTAGGATAGATGTTGTATAGAGTTTAGAACTGACTGCCTGTTCTTTAATCTTCTTTCCAACCCTGAGATGCTAATGATTAGGAAACAAAGCAGCTTCTCAGGGTTCATGCACTCATTCAACATTAACTATCAAAGAATATCATGATTCCAAGTTTTAGTTTGGTTTGGAGACGTCAAAAGCATTCTTTTAACCACTGTAGGAGAGAAACCATGGGGAGAGTTTCTATCTCAAGCACCAGAAATTAAACTATGATTTGTATGGTTTTAGAGAACAAAGGAGCTTTTCTCTGGATAGCCAAAAAATTAAAATCTAGCAAGTTCACTGTTAATTTATTTATTTCTGCAGTGACTGGCAATAAGTTTAATTTATGAACTACAACTATTTTCTATATTAGCTTTGTTCTATGAATCTCCATCATTATCAAAGTCAGATGTGCTTTACAAAACTTGGTGTCTATACACATCCTTAGCTGGGTAAAGACAGCTTCTTTAGTAAAACAGCTTAACAGTGGAATTCATATATTTTTACATTGTGTAGCAGGAAATATAAAAAAGAAAATTGTCACTTGTGATAGAGGAGAAAAATAGTTCAACTTAATCCTATGTGGGTATTTCTCCTTAGTTAACTGGTCAACCCGACAAGGCTTTTGTTTAGTGCACTAGGTCATAGATAGAGCTTCCAAAACAAAACAAGAAAGAATTTTTGGCACGTTACCCAAAAATAAAGTACTTTTTTGGTTAAAATATTTACATTGTATTTTCTATTAATGGAAAGCTGATTTCATTATTAAAGGGATAATCAGATTTCTAATTTCTTATTTTCTATTTTCAAAGAAAGAGTTTGTGGCAGAAGTGGTTACTGTCTTCAGAGATACTTCATCCCTTCTTTCATAAGTACTAGAATCCCTGAGCTTTATCTGGATCCTTGGCAGCCAAGGCTTACTTCCCAGCATTCCTTATAGCTAGGTATGACCATGTGACTAATTCTGTCCAATGAAATGTGAAGGGAAACAAGGTGTTCAACTTTCAGCTTGTTCATTAAAGGAAAAGGTCATATCCACCTGTTCTCCTTCTCCTCTTGCCACTGGCTAGAATGCCAGGAGTTCATGCAACCATCCTGGACTACAAGATACAAGTCCGAGTGAGGAGGACACAGCTACAAGCCAAAGTCCCTGCAATGACCTACAAGGCCCTGTGTTATCCAGCCTTGCATAATCTCTCTGGCCTCAGCTCCCACTGCTCTCCACTGATCACTCCCCTGTAGCCACACTGCCCTCTTTGCTATTCCCAAAAAACCAGAGACTCTCTTGCCACAGAACCTTTGTATTTGCTGAACATTCTCCCCAAGTATACTCATGGCTTGCTCCCTCACTCTCTCTTGGTCTTTACTCAAATACCACCTTTCTAGAGAGATATTCTTTGACCATCTTGTCTAGAATTTCAATAGAATCCACTCCCCACCCCCAACTCTTCCTCCTGCCCTTGCTTTATTTTTCCCTATAGTCCTATATAGCATGCTATACGTGTTACTTTTCGTCATGCTCATGTACTTGTCAATCCCACTAGAATATAAACTCTATGAGGACAGGGACTCCTTCTGTTGCGTTCACTACTGGTTCCTCAATGCCTGGAACAATGCCTGGAATATAGCAGGTGCATAATTGAATTCTGCATTGAATGAATGAAAGGGATAGAAGGGGTCCGAATCCCTGACACTGTGGAGTGGCTGTATCACCTTAAGCTCAGACAGAAGTAAACCACTGTTTTAAGTTTACTATTACCTTCTCCTTTGTTATGACGGCCAAACCAATACTCAATTAATACAGAGATGGTAATTCTCTCCTTCAGCAGAGATGCGATGATGCCCCACTATGGCATCATGTTCCACCTCCAGGTAATACTCTTCCAAAAGGGTAAATGAGTGAGCTAAGACAGATGAGGCCCCTATCCTCAAGGACTTTACATTTGAATGAAGAGGAAGACATTAATCACATAATTGCACCAACAAATATCAAGTTGCAAGTGAAACAAAAGAGTGTTGGCAATCAGAACCAACAAAGGACAAGTTTGACCTGGTGGAGGAGCCGTGATAAAAAGATACAGGGAGGGCTGATATCTGGAGGGTGAGAAAGCCTCTCCTCAGGAAGGTGGAGTGGGAACAATCTTCAGGCACAGGGAAGAGCAGATGCCAAATCCCTGTGGTGGGAGGAAGTGTAGCAAATATTAGAGACTGGGGGAGGCCTGCTAGCTGGAGCAGACAATGGGAATGTGTTGTCTGAAGCACCCTGAGAGGTGAGAGCTGAAGAGTTGTACTTTTTTTTTTTTTTAACAAACAATACAAGTCCAAGACATGTTTTGGGCAGGAAGGCAACATGAATGGTATCTGCCTACTGGCTTTCAGAAACATCCCCAGCACCTCAGCGCCTCTGTCCAGCAGAGTCACCCCAGTCTCCCCTGAGATGAGGAAAGACGAGAAACCTCTGGAATGGGAGCCTTGCTCCTGTCACAGCTCTTTTATTCAGCGCCTCACAAATGAGTTGCAAGAACTTGCCCTGGAGACAACGGGGATGCAAATGCAGACAACATGGAATTGTAATAACATAAACATTATGAACAATGCAAACCAGTTGGGCCCCCCGTGGAGAAATGATCCCCGTGCTCCTTTCCGAATTGTCTTTATGGAAATTTCATAAAATTTGCCATTATTAAAACTGAGCAGCAATTATTTCTTTCTTTGGTTCATCAGTTGTGGGAGGAAAATTAATTGTGTTCTCCTTCTTTTCTCGAGTTCATCACATAGAAATGAGGCAACAAGGATTGACAGGCCTGGGGCCTCTGTTGATGGAAAGAAGGCGAGAGAACTTGGGAGACATTATCACAGATGTGGCATTAGAGGTGGGAGCGGTTAAGAGAGAGGTAGCAGCAGATGCGGCCACGCTAACAAGTGTGCTTAGCAAGCCGAAGTCATTACGGTATGTTGACATAACATTTGCCAGCTTCACAGGGGCCATCATTGTAAATTAGATTTAATATTGATCAGGCCGTTCACAATCAGGGCCAGGAGAAAATTGGACTCAGAGTTCTTAGTCAAAATTGGCTCTTAAGATTCTGCTTTCTAATTAACATAGAAGAACAGAAATCCAGGGCCTGTCTGGCTGCCCCAGTGTGGCAATAAGTGTTCTCCTGTTCCCTGAGGGCAGTGAGAGAGTGACAGCAATTTCCACTGTCTTTCTATTTTCTCTCCCAGGTCAGTTCTGCTACGCAGCAGTGGAGGAGAGTGAAAGGTGAGGGGTGGGCTGTGGGAAGGAGACAGAGGTTTGAGAGCACAGATGGCTGTGTTTTCCTGCTCAGTCTTCCTCGGAAAGCTGAGAATCTTTTTAAAGAAATTTGGTTTGCCCTTAGTCTAGTTTTTTAAAATAAGCAATGTTTTAAAGTCCATTCAGGGTTAGGAATTTGGAGGAGTCATCCATGACACCTCCCACCACCACTGGCTTAGATTTACCCTTTGAGGCAGCATGGCAGACAAGCCTGGGTTTGAATCCTGACCTTGGCAGTTTGCACTATCTGAACTTAGAGAAATGATTTGACATCACTGAACTTCAATCTGTTCTTCTATAAAATAAAAATAATACCTACCTCAAAGTGTTGTTGTGAGGACTAAATGGAAAAATGCATTTATTATACATTTAGCAAATACGAGCTCTATTTTCAGTCTTATTATTATTATATGTTAATTATTACCATTATTATGATATGGTCTGTCCTGTCAGACAATAGTAATACTACTACTAATAACAATAGGAGTATGACACCTAATTTTTTACTTTAAAAACTGGCCAGCACAACTCCAACGCAAGCATCTGAAAGAAGCCCCCAGGCCTGTGCTTCCCTCTGTGGACTCCAGTTCCAATCCAGAGGCTTCAAGAGTCCGGGAACTTCAAGTTTCTCTTTTTTTTTTTACACCCTCTTCCCCATGAGCTTCAGGCAGACCTAATACTTCCCAGGCTTAACATCACCTTTCATGGACTTCCTGGGGAAGGAACTTACTGGAATCAGAAATTCATCTCACTTATCTTTGGATCTCTGACATCTTATGCAGAACTGGACCAGAACACACATGAGGCAAAGGAGGGTCCTGCGGCCTAAAACCCAAGGTGGTGATCGCTCTTGGGCACCAACTCTACACTTCCACCAACCCAAGAGGGAGCACCTCCTAAAATTTTGTGCTCTATGAGCCTCACTTGTGCCACCTGGCTTCTGGCTTTGCTTAGAAGAGCTGCTTCATCAAGATGACATGAATAAATAAATGAAGTAAGAAAAGGATCCCCCAACTGTTCTCTTGTGCAAACTCCCCAGCCTCAGGCCCCCAGATGCTCCTTTGCCGACCTGGATACACACAGGAAGGGAAGATTTTAGGCAAGAAAGATTTTAGAAATCTACCTTACCAACGATAAATGCAAAAATGCCCATTTCTTAAAATCTAAACTGCAGTTCCAGGTTTATCTCTCTTGCCCAGAGTTCCTACTCTAAGCTTCATGGAGTTACTGGTCTTGAGAATTAATTGCAAAACTCAAGTCCAGCCAGAAACATCTGCTGCCATTAAGTAAAAGGCCAACCAGGGAACTGAAAGAATATAGGTCTCAGCGCTCAGCTCCCCATTTATTAATTTACAAAGCCTGCTTCCTCCTGCTCCCTCAAATGATTTCCATGTAGAGTCAGGCAGGTCTACATTCCCGTGGGATTTTATTTTCTGTCCCCCAGGACCATTTCTTGCACAACAGACATGTTTCTGAAGGAAAAAAACTTTATTTCCCCTTGACCATAACCCCTCACTCAATTCTAGCCTCTGCCTTCAACTTCAAGAGCTTTCTTTCCTTGGAGCCATTAGGAACCCAATCCATCCCTTGCACTTCCCATTTTAGTGAGCTTATCTATTCTTGGACACCAAACCGCAACCACGAAATTTGCTTATGGAGTAAGACCATGTATTAAAAATTTTCAAAATTTTATCATACGTATAATGCATGTGATAAAGTATGCATATATGAAAAAGTAGGTAGAGGATGATAAACCACTCAAATCTCAGTCGTTTGTTGTGCATTTACTATGTGCCAAACCTTATTTCATTTTATTCTGCTACTAATTAACTCAGATCCCCCTCCTACAAAATGTGCTATGTGAACTGCTTTTATGTTATCATCTTCAGATTTAAAGGCATCCATGGCGGTGCTACTCAGGTTACTGGTGCTCCCAGGAGCCCAGGGCCTGAGTTAGTTGCACACTGGAATGAACATCAGCCACTTTTTTCCTACTCAGCATTCATACCCCTGTTTCTGGAAACACTGCCCCAATTTTCTTTTGGAAACCACCTCTCCTCCTCTCACAGACCATGTGCACTGGGTGGGACTGACCCTTCAGTGGTTTCAGAGAATGGGTATGGATTTCAGGTCTGGCCCACCAGAATGGTGCCTTGTTTTCTCAGCCCCTGTGGGCAGGCAGTTGAAGCCTGAATGATGAAATGCAGACCCAGGCCACTAGCTGGAATTACAGAAGAGACTTTTCTGCCCAGGATGGCTATAAGCTGGAAATTACTGAGCAGCTACTTTGTCTTCACATAGGAAGACACTGCCTGCAGAAAGTAGACCTGGAGGTGGGGGAGAAAGATTCCTGAACAACTTGTGTGCCCTTCTGGAACCATTTATACAAGAAGTTGGAACTTAACATTATGTAAACCAATTTGTTTCCACTAAAGCCAGTACGTGATATATGAGACACTCATCCACAATAGTCACTAAAGCAATGATTCAAATCAATTGGAGAGTAGTGACTTCCATAATAATGCAACAACTTGGCCCAGACCAGTTACTGCTCACTGCCTTCACAATCAGATCTGTCATGCATGCAGTCAAGTGATCTGTCCAGATTGACCCCCAAACAGGCTACTGCATATCTCCTCGTTCATCATCCCCACATATGTCAGGGTGGGATGGAGTACATCCTGTCCCCTTTCAGAGAGAGAGAGACATCAGCTCAGAAAATATCAGGTTTTTGATGATTCCCTCTTGATGGGACTGACCAGCACATTAAAAAAAAAATAAAAAATAAAACAATAAAAAGTTTTTTTAGCCTCTAGTTAAACACTTGAGCGGTAAGAGCAGGGATTCAAACACTGGGATGTTTTATTTTGTGCTCTAGGATGGCAGAGATTAGGTGAGCTGCACCTTCACACCCAGGAGCCGGAGAGGCTAATGAAAGTTGAAATGAGCCAGGAGCCAGCGTGCTGGGCAAGGGGAAGCGGACGGACTGGGGAGAGTGGCAGCGGTGGGGAGCCTCTCGCAGGCAGCCATCTCTAATTGTATGAGCAATAAAGCTGCCACTGCAGGGAACTGGAGGCTTGGCACAAGTCGAATGTTGCCTAAGTGAGACTGCCCTGAGTTTTTAAACTTTTCACTTGATCAATAAGACAGGTCCCAAGACAGAGGTGATGCTGGAATGGCATTTCCATAAATCTTTAGCCCATACGGCAGATTCCGTGAGAAAGTTCCAGAAGCACGGTGATAGCTAAGTGCACAATTACACCCCTAAAGGATCTGCAGGGAGAGGGGCCCATAGCTCAGCCTCCTCTAATGTGTTTAGCAGATTTCTGGTTCTATTTAGGTCTTTCTCTAAATGGGCATCTTTTCTTTCTCTGTGCTTCTTCAAACTGAAGCATCTCCTGCTGAACGGTGTTAGGGAGAGGCAATGCTGGATCAAGTAACACGCTTTTAATGATGTGAAACAAAGCTTTAATCACCATAGTTATTTACAAAATAATGTCTTCCTTGCATTTGGTTTAATAGCACTTTGTCCACAGCTTTCATCAAAACAACTACCCATCTGACTTATTGGAAGATTATATTAAATGTCAGAAGAGCTCCCCAGACTCATAAAGTGCTTCCTCTCCAATCAGGATTTTTAATTTTGGATGGGGAAATAATAAATACAATAATTATTGAACACTGTGACATTAACTGATAAAGATTCCTGCTTCCCTTGAATTATCAATTTCACTTTGGCATAAAAAATAGATTAGTGACAATTTAATCCCACATCTGGTGACCTTTAAGTAATGTTGTAACACTTCACCGCTTTGTCATTAGAATGTCATCAGCCTTCTCTCTAGAAGAAATGATACCTAAATGCTTCATTTTCAAACTGTTTCCAAACTTTGCTGATGTTTAATATCTGGTAACAACACCCAGAAGCACCAGGCAACTTTGTCGGTAGCAATTTTTAAGATAATCCTATTATAATTTACCATATGACAGAGATTGGGTAGAGTCAAAAACTCACAGAACCGTAATATACATTGTGTCAGCTGGGAGACGTGCTTGCTGCCGTACCCTCTGGCGCGTAGGTACATTGGTATCAGCATGGGAGGTGTCAACAGGCCAAAGCCATCAAGACTTCAAATGACCTTCCCTTTCTACTCAAAATTCTACTTCTAGCACCCCAGTCTATAAACATGTTTATCCATGGGCACCAAAGACTTCATTACAGCAATTTCCCTAGTATCAACCATGTACAAAACTATTTTTAAAAACCTAAAATTCCATTAAAAGAAGAATGCTTAAATGAATTGGTATACCTGCCTCATGGTGTATGGTGCAGCCCCTAAAACAGAATGAGCTGCCAAACGTTCTGATGTTGTAAAGTCTTCGTGCTGTACTGTTGATACTCCACACCGACCTATCGGGAAACCTTTTTGGACTCCTTTCAAACTATGACCAGAATCTGACCACCAACACCTCCCATGCTACCACCCTGATTCAAGATGCCACCATATCTCACCTGAATGATTGCAACCGCCTCCTAGCACGTCTCCCGCCTCTGTCTTTTCCCCAGAAAGTCTGCTGTGGACACGGCAGCCAAAGCGATCTTTTCTTTTTTTTTCTTTCTTTTTTTTAATTTTTATTATTTTTTTTTAATATGAAATTTATTGTCAAATTGGTTTCCATACAACACCCAGTGCTCATCCCAACAGGTGCCCTCCTCAATACCCCTCCAAAGTGATCTTTTCTAATGTACTTCAGATCAAGTCTCTGCTTGATGTCAACACCTTATAGTGACTTCCCATTTTATTCAGCATAAAAGCTAAAGTCCTCACATCGGTGTACAAGGCCCTACCTGCTCAACTTAACCCACCCACCCATTGCCTCTCTGTCTTCATATCCCTCTACTGCACCCCCCCTCTGATCTTCATGCACTCCGTTTAGCCTGACTTTCTCTCTATTCCTCAATCACGCAGAACCCTCGAGGACTTTGCACTGGCTACTCCCTCTGCCTAGAACACTCTTCCTTAGATACTCATATGCTTACTCCCTCACCTCCTTCAAATCTTGGTTCAAATGCCAGCCACCTCTTAATAAGGCCTCTTTTGACCACTGTATATAAAGTTGCAAAGTGCCATCTCCCTGGCCCTTCTAATCCCATTTTCCTTTCTATCCGTTTTCTTTCTTCGTGGCACTTACTATTTTCTGATCTGCTGCATAATTTGCTTATCTGCTGTATCAGTTTCTTGTTGTCTATATCCCCCTCCCCACTGGAATGTAAACACCACATCAGGCAGGAATCTTTCTTTTGCTCACCGACGTATCCCAAGTACCTGGTATATAGCAGATGCCCAATAAATATTTGCTGAACAAATGCATGAATGACATAATAAGATTATGGACATAATAAAAGTAATTTACTAAGCATTGTCTCCTTACAAGCACTAAACTAAGTACTTTACATACATTATCTCATTTATCCCTTCCATCAGTGGTAGGTAAAACAGGAAGGGCAGGAAGGGGAGGTGAGTCATTATAATTCCCATTCCATAGCTGAAGAAAACTGAAAACCAGAAGGTTAATAAGTCACCAAGGTCATTCTAATAAGCAGAAGAATGAATGAGGGAGAGGGAGAAGACTGAACGCAAGTCTGTCCGCCTACTAAAGGGAGATCTTAACCTCCTTGCATTATTGCTTCTCCTAATGCAGCACAACCAGTTAAAAAGCTACCTGTTCACCCAACCTCTTGCCCCACTCTTTTTTGGATTTCTACAAAACCAACTATTTAGATTAATGCCACCAAATTGAGCAGTGTTTTAACTTATATACATAAAAATTAAGTGTGGCCCTGGGTAAAATGAAGGATGAGGTCATAAGTCTTTAAGTTTCCTTTAAGCTTTGTGACTTCATTATTAAGTTCCAAATCACATCTTGCTTCTGGGAATGGTGTTTTGGTTTGTTTATTTTCACTGTGAGGAACTGTATGTCTCCCTCTTGCCCAACTTATTAGCTTTAGTCATAAACAGCAATCAGTGAAACATGAGGTTTTTTTATGAGATAGTTAAATCTAGTGTGGGACTCTGGTATTTTGAAAATTTTTTTAATGTCAGCATATTTGCTTTTGGATCTGTGAATATGATTTTGTTCTGGAAGCTCCTGTTTTATGAGTGAGATTAATTTTAGTTAGGTCATTGCTAAAAGAATAGACCATCTTAAATTTAGTATAATATGTGAAGAAATAACTTCTCTTCCATAAACTAAACGGGTTCTGACTTAAAAAAAATGTAAATTATCTAGGACCTAGGTGGTAAAATTAAATTAGAATATTTTATAGATAAAAACCCTCACTGATTTTTTTTTTAATAATTTTTATAGGATCCGTGACGTTAATGTTAACCTCACAGCTCTCAATACCAATTTGGAGGCTTCGTCATGTGGGAAGCAAAGCAGATTCTGTGGGTGCCCTGCCCACATCTCTCCAAGTCATACCACTTTCTACACGCCAGCCTGCTTTCTAAAAGCTGGCATCTGCATCCTCTGCCTGAGAAGTTTCTTTGGCCTCCTGAGCCTCTTCTGTCCAAGCACACAGGCAAGAGTCAGGAAATATGTACCCCTGGGAACAACTCTCAACTACTGGGGACTGATCTATAAATATCCCACTCCCTCATTCTGTAAGATAACTCTGGGTGCAATGTCATACATGGTTCCTAGTGTGGCCACTGAAACTCCAGGGACAACTTGCCTGACAACACATTATTTATTACCTGCTATCCTTTTCCTACCTTAATTCTCCACTCCATACATAACCAGTGTTTCCTGGGATCACCTCCCAAGTAACCTATTTGCATTTGAAACCTTATATTAGGATCTGCTCTTCTGGGGAAACCCAAACCAAGACAGCTGCCTTTATTGGGGGCTTAGCTGTAGGTCTAATGAATTATTTATTATTATTATTATTATTATTATTATTATTATTATTATTTCCTTCTTCAGCGAATATTCATTGTGCACCTATTATGTTCCCAGCATTGTTCTTACCTTTGGGCATTCAGCAAATAAATAAACAAAATCTCTGTCTTCGTGGAGTTTACATTCTTGGGGGGTGGGAAATAAACAAAATCTCTGTCTTTGTGGAGTTTACATTCTTGGGGGGTGGGAAATAATAAACAAAATAAATAAAAATGTCCTGTAAGGCAGAGTATGATGAGTGGTATGGAGGAACATAAAGATAAGGACCGTGAGAGGGAATGCCAGCAGTTGAGATGTGCAATGTAATAGGTGCGCAGTGAAGGGCTAAACAAGAAGGTAAAATGTAAACAAAGACCCGAAGGGAGTGAGGAGCAAGCTAGGGAGGAAAAGTGTCAGCCTAGGCATGAGGAAACGGGTGCAGAGGGGACCAAGCCTAGAATGTTCCAGAACCAGCAGGGCTACTGGAACAGAGTCAGGAAAGGACAAGATGAGAGAAGATGAGTCATCTCTGCTATTATTATTGTTTATTGTTGTTATTGTCAGTACTGTCACACAATAAATTTCTTTGGTATCCACATTTTATCATGAAAAGTATAGAAAAGTTGAAAGACTTTACAGTGAACAGCCATATACTCACTACCTGAATTCTACCATTTTACTAGACTTGATTTTTCACATGTCTACCCTTCTAGCCACATCAAGCCATCTCTTTAATGCATGTGAAAGTAAATTGCAAACATTTAACACCTGCTTTTTATACAGATATTGTTTGTAAATCTGACAACACCCTTGCAAGGTGAATACTATATCCCCATTTTATAGATGAGAAAAGTGAGCCTCAGAGAGGTTGAATAGTTTAGCTGAGAGAATAACACAAAGTGTTTGGCTGAGTGGGGATTCCAATCTAGGTTTGTTCAATGTCAATGCTCATATTCTTTCTGCTATTAACACAGGCTGCCCTTGGCCAAAAGGTTAATGTTGAAGAACAGATAAAGAGTTGGCAAGTAGCTCTTCTCTTCTCTGAAGGGAGTTGTTTCCCTTCACTATTTCCTCTTCATCTAAATGGCAGAGACCCAGTAATATGCTAGTAAATGTTTACCAATCAGCTCTGTATGTGGAGGTGGAGAGCAGGGAGAAGCCTGGTTTGCAACATTTGCCAATTCCTGTGGCATAAATATTCCTACCATGGCTGATTTCAAGCTGACATCAGGTTGCACCATCTTGTAAGTTAGTACAAGATGGCTCCAACACACCACTGCAGACTTTGAAAAGTCTTATGCTGTAGATGACAAATATAATTGGCCCTTATGACCAGCACCAGACTCAAGATCAATGCCCGCTGACTATACACAATGAGTACTCAGTAATACAGGTGGTGGTGGTGGTGGTGGTAAGGTTGAAGATCTGCACCTCTTCACCCATGTCCACACACAGAGCAAACCTCTACACACACACACACACTTTCTTCCCAGGGTGGATGGTGATGCATTTAAATAATGAATGCATAACATCTGTATAAAGCAAACTTCCCCACAAAAAGTACACACATCCCTTTCTCCATGTAATTTCTAGCACTGGTTCATTGTTCTTGCTATTCTTCTCATCACATCATTCCTGTACCTCCCTGCACCATTGACCATGCTTTCCTCTGGCAAGAAAAATCATGGTGTGCCCTGATACCACCAAATACCATTCTACATAGGTTGAGGTTATAAATCATGTAAAAGACACTTTACCTTTGGAAGCTTACCTTTTCTCCTCCTTCTTGAGCTTCCTCTTCAACTAAAACCAAAAGATCTGTTACCTTCAGAGCATTTCCCCCATTGCCCCAGACAAGGTTCTGTGTGTTGCTTTTCATCATGCCATCATGCCACCTGAAAACTTGATTCTTTTCATCCCACCTTCTCCTACCCCTGACTACTCTCCACCTTCTTCACCCAAATTTCCCTCTGCACCTTTCCCCAGGAGTCCCACACACCGAAAATAACATTTCAGAACTGTGAGGGCATTTGCATCGAATTTGGTAGGTGGTTCCAGGTTCAGCTTTGCAAAGACTGGCTTTTCTGTATGGAATCTTTGTCATTTCCTCCTTCCCCACCACACCCCACTCTCACCCCTACCCACCCCCGCCGCCACATACTTACTCTTGCCCAATGCCGGCCACATCCCCAGCAGTCTGTAGAGCAAATAACAATCATCTCGAACAGAATTGGCACAAACAAGGTCTGACACTTAACAACTTCAAAGCATTTTTTACAATGTGGCAAATCCCATTACCATGCAACAAAGAACAGCTAATTGTTAAGAATTAATAATAAGAAATAAGTATAGATAATGGTTTAGCTGACACTGTCATATTTTAGTACAATATGTTCTGAAGTATTTGCTCCTTTGGGTTGTGAATGTGCTATTTTTGTCACTAATAGGCCTATAGAAGCCTAGTGGAAATGAGTTTTCTCAAAGAAAGTTGTGCATCCTGAGATTTCTCTGATAAGGGGAAGGGGTCAATGTGCCTGTAGTTTCTGTGCTTCATTAAAATTCTGCTTCCGTACTGCATAATGTAAGTAATATTAATTTTCTAAACATTAGTGTACAGCAGCTGCTAACTAATTTCCATAACAGTGTCCCTATTCTACAGGCATTTTAAAAAAGGGAAAGGAAATGACTACTGACTGTCTGCCAAAAAGAAACGTTCATCTGAACCCACTTCTTAATCACTCTGGACCAAAAGAAGGACGACATTAGGAATGCTAACTTCTCATTCATGAGGGTGTCTGGAATGGAACATCCCTACCTTAGACCCCGGGCTGGCACACCTGGAATGAACTGTGAGCTCATTCGCTGGGTTCATCTTTCCTCTAAACATCTTTGAGATGGCCAGTTCATATGACCTAGGCTGGCTAACAATCTGGGCGTTTCTGTAGCCGCAGTCATATTGGGTACTAGCTGCTTCCCTTCGCGCTGGTCCATGTCACTGACATCCCAGGGAGACATGCTGCAGGTAAAGCTGTCCACACTGTTTCCAGGAGGGTAGCATAGTTGGGTACCGTGGACCCCTTGTGCTTCAGAGGCTTGCTCTCAGAGTATCTGCCCCCCACCCCGACCTGGGATGCCCAGGCTCGTGGTCAGGATATAATTAAAATGTTTTAGTTATATCCATTCTCAGGCTAGAACATCCCCTCTTCTGCCCTTTGCCAAGAGGGAAAGCTAGGGTCACAAACTTGAACACTATTCAGTCTCCCTTTAACTCTCTGCAGCAGTCACATTCTTTGGGCGATATTATCCAACTTTGCACTCATTCACCTCTGCAATCCATCATCCTTATCTTCATACTCTAGCCTCAATTTGTCCCCCCAACCTTCCGAAGTGCCCAGCAATCCCACCACATTGGTCTACTTGGCCACTCCCCCAATAAACCAGGTCAAATCATTCCTCCAAGTCTTTACCCTAACTGTCACCTCCAGCTGGATAGCCCACCCCCTTCAACAGTGGTAGAATTTTACTATTCAACCCTTTCTAATCTCATAGACTAAGTTAATCACTTCCATTGCGGTTTAAATTAAAAACCCTTATCAGCTTTTGCCCAACACATCAACTTAGCACTTGTCTTGTTGTTGGCTGGTTGATTCATTGGTCGGTTGCTTGGTTGGTCAGTTGGATGGTTACATGCAGATTAGTTTCCTTTCCTTATTGTAACTCTTAGAATGCAAGAGCCTTGGTTTTACTCATCTTTATATATGCTGTGTTCATGACATTGGAGACACTCAATAAATCTTTGAGTGGAAGTTACCCTCAAAATGTACCTGTACAAGGATATGTAAAAATAGGTGACCATAAATTATGTGAAGACATATACACTCAAAGTTAGTGAGCTTGAGTAAAACTAAGTAAACTCCAGAAAGGAAAAGAGGTTAATATAAGGATGGGTCAGACCCCAGAAGCAGCATCTAAATCAATGCTTGGCACTTTCCCCTGCATTGTCCTCTCCTCTGCCTTTCTGAATCCTCTCCACAACATGGCCCTACTACTCTCATTCTGTTCCCTTATCATGAAATCATTCCTTCCCCCTTTCATTTTCAAAGCTCACACAGCTGGTCCCTAGAGTCACTGCTTCCTCAAAAACTGTCAACATCATCCTAGATGCAAAATTTAAACAATAAACCAAAATGAACACAACCCAGTATTGAAAATTCCACATGTGACAATAGTCAGAAATGCAAAATTACTATTCTCAGGTCTGCTATCATTGAAGATCCTTTGACACACTTTTTTTTTGCCTTAACTCTAAATGTGTTACTAGCCTCAATACACACCAAAATTGGCAAGGACATTCTGCAAACAATCTCCCTTGGAGGCCAACTAAGTAACTGGGAACATGTTAATATTACTATCAGAGCTTCAAATTCATCAGTTGAGTCACAACAAAACCAGGTCCCAAGTAATGAAAGTAAGAAATGTGCTTCATAATTCATTTGGAGAAATCTCCATTGGTCTTGAACTGAGAGGTGATTGATTATTTTGTTTTTTAATTGACTGTCTTTTTGGAATACATAGAATGTAAACACCCATACAAAAAGCACTTACAGTATGAGTGAGAAAGAGCTGAGAGCTGAAGAATGGGGCTCCCAAACAGCTAGATCCAAAGGATCAGGCATTCACTTGGTCAGGAAGGTGCCTGAAGGAGAGATGGGTCAACTTAAAGTAGACTATGAAAGAAATGAGCCCAACAAATCTGGAAAGCATGTCCTCAATCCAAAATGTTTCCCCCAGCAACTAGCACAGAGTAGACAATATATATTTGCTGAATGAACAAACAAATGAATTTGGAGTAAAACAAAATTAATTGTTTAAGTGTATAAAATGTAATTAGTTACTTTGGTAATATTTTTCAAAATTTTGCAAGGAAATTTTACTAAGCATTCATAAACACCTAGACAGAAACAATATTAAGATTGGCAACTAAATATATTCTTTAAATTCTCTTCATCAAAAGACTTTTGAGAACTTACTATGTCCCCAGGACTGTACACAAGACTCTGGAGGATACTAAGGTAAACTGGAGGTGGTCCCTGCCATCTGGACAACTATCTGATGACAATCCTTCAAGCAGCCATGGCAGCAATATTTCTTGGCTAACCAGAGAAACAGCCCCTACCCAACATTATATCCCCAGTACCCCTTACAGGGTCTTAAATTACACTATGAAAGATTAATTCCTTTGAATCCTGAAGGTTAATTGAGTCTTTTGCAAAGATTAAATACCCCCGGGATAGGTATCTTCCTAATTCATTATCAGCTGAGATTGGACCCAAGCATTGGACACAGAGGATGGAGGAAAGGTTCTTAGAACTAAAGAAATGAAGAAAGGACACACCTAAGAGCATCACTAATTCACATTATTTGTAACTTTCCTCATTTTTTCCTTGTTCTAACCAATTGAGACTGGTACACAAAATTCGGACAAGACAATATCAGCATCCCCTGACATCCTCTGCAATGCCTTTTCCAGTTCCTCATAGCTAGGTTTCTGGGCCCAACACCTGAATTTGCTACCCCGAGCCAGTTCTAATATTAACAGGGAATGCTAATTGGGTGCTTAGACTGGGCTAGCAAGTATTCTAAGAGCTTTACAAGCATTATCTCACATAGGCCTCATAATCATTGTATGGGTGAAACTCATACCCATTGTATGGGTGAAAGTTGACGGTCAGAGAAGTTAACTAACTTGTTCCAATCACCTAGCTCTAAATTGCAGTCAGGAGTTTAATTTATTTAAATTCAATTCCAGAGCCCAAATTCTTAATCTCAATACTATAATGCCCATAATTCAGGCTGAAATCTTATAATAACTCTATAAGACTGACCTAAAAAGCAATGGTCCCATCCTAACCTGGGTTCAAGGTCCAGTTCGATTGTGGAAACTTGGATCTTAGTGCCTTTACTGAAAAATAGAGTTAATGGGGCATCTGGATGGCTCAGTCGGTTGAGCATCCAACTTTTGATTTCAGCTCAGGTCATGACCCCAGGGTTGTGCGATCATGCCCCATGTCCAGCTCCATGCTGAGCATGGAGCCTGCTTAATATTTTCTCTCTCTCTCCCTCTCCCTCTCTCCCCTACTCGCACACTCTCTCTAAAATTAAAATAAAAATTGGGAGGGGGCCAAGATGGCAGAACAGCATGGAATTTTTTTTTGCATCTCTCATCCCTGAAATACACCCAGATCAACACTAAACCATCCTGCACACCTAGAAAACTGATTTGAGGATTAACACAAGAATCTGCACAACCTGACCCAGACAACTCAGCAGGTACACGGTGCAGAGAGGTGAACTGGGGAGAAAGCTGCAGAGGGCAGGGAGCTGTTTTTGCTTGCAGACAGAGGACGGAGATGGGGGTGGCTGGAGGGGGAGAGTACAGAAAGCATCCCCTCCCCACCTGAAAGCAGATGGAGAAAAAACAAAGAGTACACAAGGGACTGAACAAAAAAGGGAGAAAGGAGAAAGGAGAGGGTTTAAATTCCACTAAGACCCTATAGAAAGGGGGAGTCCAGAGTCTGAAACTCTGCAGCTCAACACCTGGTGGTGCTCTGGTGGGACGGGCAAATCCCCAGGAGCAGAGAGCGAGGTCCTCAGACCACAAGGGGAGAGGTGGTTCCCCTGCTGGGCAGACATTTGGTAGAGGCTGTATGGCCTCCCCACAGACAAAGGTCCCAGTGGACCCTGGAGAACAACCACATTCACTGGTGCTGGAACAAGGACGTTAAGGGGGAAGCCTGGTGCCAGTGGCATATTGTGATTTTCCATAATCCCTGAAACACTGCTGCTACCTAATTGCGTGAACTTTTCCTGGGGAGGGCTGGCACCCAGCTGCAGTCTCTGGGCATCAGCAGCAGGAGCGGTCTCCAAAACGTTCCTGGGGATGGGTCAACACCTGGTCATTGCTCAGTGAGACCCTCCCCCAGAAGGTCTGAGTGGGTCAAAGCCACAGTCCCTCAGAAGTGAGGGGTTGGGAAACACAGCCACATCTGAGCTAAAACTCAGGAGGGAGGTGCCACCTGGCAACCTGAAGGCTTCGTCACGGACAGTGTAAAAGTGGGGAATAGACAGAGGCCAGGGACAAAGGATGGGTGGGTGATTGCTGGTCAGGGAGAGCACAGAGTTCCGACACTAGAGAATGGGTACCTGGGTGACACCATTTTCACCCTTCCCATGCACGCACATACACACCTACAGGCGCCACAACAATCCACCCCAGTAAGCTAAGCAGCACCATCTAATGGAGAACAGAGTCATTACATTAAGCCCCGCCTAACTGGGCCAACCTTGTTCTTCAGGAACAACACAAGTCTCTTCGCCTGCTTAGTTTACAGACTATAATGTTTACAGAAACTGATGTAATTTCAATCATACTTCAGTCTGTTTGCTGGTCCATCTATTCATTTTTTTTCTTTTCATTTTTCTTTTCTTTTCTTTTCTTATTCTTGAATACAGAAAGAGAAAAACATTTCTGTTTTCCATTTTTATTAAAAATACTTTTCTTTAATTTTTTCTACTAAATTTTTTACTTTTTTGTAATTTTTTCAAATTCTATTTTTTTACTTCCATCATTTTATTTTATTATATTTCATTGTATTCATTTTTTTCAAATTTTCAAACATTTTTTTTTCTTTTCTTATCTTTCCTTTTTTTCTCTAATCTATCAAGCTCCTTTCAACAACCAGACCAGAATACACCTAGGATCTACCATCTTTCATTTGACTTTTTGTGTTGTTTTTAACTTTTTAATTTCAATATTTTTACCTTATTAATTCCTTTTCTTTCTTCAAAATGACAAAATAAAGGAATTCACCCCAAAAGAAAGAACAGGAAGAAATGACAGCCAGAGATTTAATCAACACAGATACAAGCAAGATTTCTGAACCAGAATTTAGAATCACGATAATAAGAATACTAGCTGGGGTTGAAAACAGATTAGAATTCCTTTCTGTGGAGATAAAAGCTAGTCAAGATGAAATAAAAATGCTATAACTGAACTTCAATCTCAAATGGATGCCACAATAGCAAGGATGGAGAGGCATAGTAGTAAATCAGTGATATAGAGGACAAACTTGTGGAGAATAATGAAGCAAAAAAAAAAAAAGAGGGACACTAAGGCAAAAGAGCATGATTTAAGATTAGAGAAATCAGTGACTCATTAAAAAGGAACAACATCAGAATCATAGGGGTCCCAGAAGAGAGAGAAAAAGGGATAGAAAGGTTATGTGAGGGATAGAAAGGTTATGTGAGCAAATCATAGCAGAAAACTTTCCTAACCTGGGGAAAGACACAGACATCAAAATCCAGGAAGCACAGAGGACTCCCATTAGATTCAACAAAAACTTACCATCAACAAGGCATATCATAGTCAAATTCACAAAATACTCAAGCAAGGAAAGAATCATGAAAGCAGCAAGGGAAAAAAAAAAAATCCTTAACCTACAAGGGAAGACAGATCAGGTTTGCAGCAGACCTACCAATAGAAACTTGGCAGTCCAGAAAGGAGTGGCAGGATATATTCAATGTGCTGAATTGGAAAAATATGCAGCCAAGAATTCTTTATCAACCAAGGCTGTCATTCAAAATAGAAGAAGAGATTAAAAGTTTCCCAGACAAACAAAACTTAAAGGAGTTAGTGACCATTAAAACAGCTCTGCAAGAAATTTTAAGGGGGACTCTCTGAGGGGAGACAAGATGGGAAAAAAAGACCAAAAGCAACAAAGACTAGAGAGGACAAGAGAACGCCACCAGAAACTCCAACTCTACAGATAACATAATGGAAATAAATTTGTCTTTCAGTACTCACTCTAAATGTCAATGGACTAAATGCTCCAATCAAAAGACATAGGGTAACAGAATGGATAGGAAAAGAAGATCTATCTATATGCTGTTTACAAGAGACCCATTTTAGACCTAAAGATACCTTCAGATTGAAAGTAAGGGGATGGAGAACCATCTATCATGCTAATGGTCACCAAAAGAAAGCCAGAGTAGCCATCCTTATATCAGAAAATCTAGACTTTCAAATAAAGACTGTAAAAAGAGATGAAGAAGGGCATTCTATCATAATAAAAGGATCTATCCACCAAGAAGATCTAACAATTGCAAACATTTATGCTCCAAATGTGGCACACCCAAATATATAAATCAATTAACCACGAACATAAAGAAACTCATTGATAATAATACCATAATATTAGGGGACTTCAACACCCCACTTACAGTAATAGACAGATCATCTAACCAGAAAATCAACAAAGAAACAATGGCTTTGAATGACACACTGGACCAGATGGACTTAACAGATATATTCAGAACATTTCATCCTAAAACAGCAGAATACACATTCTTTTCCAGTGCACATGGAACATTGTCCAGAATAGATCACATACTGGGACATAAATCAACCCTCAACAAGTACAAAAAGATCAAGATCAAACCAAGCATATTTTCAGACCACAATGCTATGAAACTCGAAATCAGCCACAAGAAAAAATTTGGAAAGATAACAAATACTTGGAGACTAAAGACCATCCTACTAAAGAATGAATGGGCTAACCACAAAGTTAAAGAGGATATTGAAAAGTACATAGAAGCCAATGAAAATGATAACACCACAGCCCAAAATCTGTGGGATGCAGCAAAGACAGTAATAAGAGGGGAGTATACAGCAAACCAGGCCTTCCTAAAGAAGGAAGAAAGGTCACAGATACACAACCTAACCTTACATCTTAAAGAGCTGGAAAAAGAACAACAAGTAAAACCCCAAACCAGCAGAAGACAGGAAATAATAAAGACTAGAGCAGAAATCAATGCTATCAAAACCAAAAAACAGCAGAACAGATCAATGAAACCAGAAGCTGGTTCTTTAAAAGAATTAACAAAATTGATAAACCACTAGCCAGTTTGATCAAAAAGAAAAAGGAAAGACCCAAATAAATAAAATCAAGAATGAAAAAGGAGAGATCACAACCAACACAGAAGAAATACAAACAATAATAAGAGAATATTATAAGCAATTATATGCCAATAAAATGGGCAATCTGGAAGAAATGGACAAATTCCTAGAAATATATAAAATACCAAAACTGAAACAGGAAGAAATAGAAAATTTGAACAGACCCATAACCAGTAAGGAAATCAAATTAGTAGTAAAAAATCTGCCAAAAAACAAGAGTCCAGGGCGAGATGGCTTTCCAAAGGAATTCTACCAAACATTTAAGGAAGAGTTAATACCTATTCTCTTGAAGCTGTTCCAAATAATAGAAGTGGAAGGAAAACTTCCAAACTCATTCTATGAAGCTAGCATTACCTTGATTCCAAAACCAGACAAAGACCCCACTAAAAAGGAGAACTATAGATCAATTTCCCTGATGAACATGGATGCAAAAATCCTCAACAAGATACTAACCAACCAGATCCAACAACACATTTAAAAAAATTTCACCACGATCAAGTGGGATTTATACCTGGGATGCAAGGCTGGTTCAATATCTGCAAAACTATCAATGTGATACATCACATCAATAAAAGAAAGGACAAGAACCACATGATCCTCTCAATAGATGCAGAGAAAGCATTTGACAAAAGACAGCATCATTTATTGATAAAAAACCTTCAAGAAAGTAGGGATAGAAGGAACATACCTCAAGATCATAAAAGCCATATGTGAAAGATCCACCGTTAATATCATCCTCAATGGGGAAAAACTGAGAGCTTTCACCCTAAGGTCAGGAACAAGACAGGGATGTCCACTCTCACCACTGTTATTCAACATCATATTGGAAGTCTTAGCCTCAGCAATCACAACACAAAGGAATAAAAGGCATCCAAATAGGCTAGGAGGAGGTCAAACTCACTCTTCACTGATGACATGATACTCTACATGGAAAACCCAAAAGATTCCACTAAAAAACTGCTAGAACTTATCCATGAATTCAGCAAAGTCACAGGATATAAAATCTATGCACAGATATTGGTTGCATCCCTATACACCAATAATAAAGCAAAAGAAAGAGAAATCAAGGAATCAATCCCATTTACAATTGTACCAAAAACCATAAAATACCTAGGAACAAATCTAACCAAAGAGGTGAAAAATCTATACACTGAAAACTATAGAAAGCTTATGAAAGAAATTTAAGAAGAAGACACAAAAAAAATAGAAAAATATTTTATACTCCTGGATAGGAAGAACAAATATTGTTAAAATATCAATACTACCCAAAGCAATCTACATATATCATGAAATCTATCAAAATAACACCAGCATTCTTCACAGAACTAGACAAACAATCCTAAAATATGTATGGAACCAGAAAGACCCCAAATAGCCAAAGCAATCTTGAAAAAGAAATCAAAGCTGGAGGCATCACAATTCCGAACTTCAAGCTGTATTACAAAGCTGTAATTATCAAGACAGTATGGTACTGGCACAAAAACACTCAGATCAATGGAACAGAATAAAAAACCCAAAAATGGATCCACAAACGTATGGCCAACTAATTTTTGACAAAGCAGGAAAGAATATCCAACAGAATAAAGACAGTCTCTTCAGCAAATGGTGCTGGGAAAACTGAATAGCAACATGCAGAAGAATGAACCTGGACCACTTCCTTACACCATACACAAAAACAAACTCAAAATGGATGAAAGACCTAAATGTAAGACAGGAAGCCATCAAAATCCTAGAGGAGAAAACAGGCAAAAACCTCTTTGACCTCGGCCACAGCAACTTCTTACTCAACACGTCTCCGGAGGCAAGGGAAACAAAAGCAAAAATGAACTATTGAGACCTCATCAAAATAAAAAGCTTCTGCACAGTGAAGGAAACAATCAACAAAACTAAGAGGCAACCAATGGAATGGGAGAAGATATTTGCAAACAACATGTCAAATAAAGGGTTAGTATCCAAAATCTATAGAATATTTATCAAACTCAACACCCAAAAAACAAATAATCCAGTGAAGAAATGGGCAAAAGACACGAATAGACACTCTTCCAAAGAAGACATCCAGAGGGCTAACAGACACATGAAAAGATGCGTAATTACTCATCATCAGGGAAATCTAAATCAAAACCACAAGGAGATAACACCTCATACCTGTCAGAATGGCTAACATTAACAACTCAGGCAACAATAGATGTTGGCAAGGATGCAGAGAAAGAGGATCTCTTTTGCCCTGCTGGTGAGAATGCAAACTGGTGCAGCCACTATGGAAAACAGTATGGAGGTTCCTCAAAAAATTAAAAACAGAACTACCCTAAGACCCAGCAACTGCACTACTAGGTATTTATCCAAGGGATACAGGTATGCTGTTTCAAAGGGACCCATGCACCCCAATTTTATAGCAGCACTATCAAAAATAGCCAACGTATGGAAAGAGCCCAAATGTCCATCAATGGATGAATTGATAAAGAAGATGTGGGGTGTGTGTGTGTGTGTATATATATATATATATATATATATATATATATATATATGAGTAGTACTCAGCAATCAAAAAGAATGAAATCTTGCCATTTACAACTACGTGGATGGAACTGGAGGGTATTACGCTAAGCAAAATTAGTGAGAGAAAGACAAATATCATTACTTCACTCATACGAGGATTTTCAGATACAAAACAGATGCACATAAGGGAAGGGAAGCAAAAATAATACAAAAACAGAGAGGGGGACAAAACATAAGAAACTCTTAAATATAGAGAACAAACAGAGGGTTGCTGGAGGGATTAGGGGAGGGGGTATGGGCCAAATGGGTAAGGGGCTTAAGGAATCTACTCCTGAAATGATTGTTGCACCATGTGCTAACTAACTGGGATGTAAATTATAAAAAATAAATAACTTATAGAAAGTAAAAATAAATAAATAAGTAAATAAATAAAATCTAAAAAAAATAGGTGATGAGGAAAAAGGAAGGTACTTGCTATGATGAGCACAGGGTGACGTATGGAAGTGTTGAATCACTATCTTGTACACCTGAAACTAATATTACATTGTATGTTAACTAACTGGAATTTAAATAAAAACTTTTTTAATTAATTAATTAAAATAAAATAATCTAAAAATAGAGGTGGTAAAGTGTCATGTAAGAGCATGTGAAAATCAGATGAGCTTATGAAGAAAGTGTTTGGCACAGAGGGAAGATGTTATAAATAGTAGCTATAAACTATAAACTCTCCCTGCACCTGCTTTGTTCTGGTGGTGCTAGTGTTGGCCTCTAGGGGTCACTCAAGCCTCCACTCCCTGCCTCTCACACCATCTAGTTGTCAATGGTTCTCAGCCTGTACATTCAAATCTCCTGGGGATAAATACATACCTGCATGCATACTTAATACATGCACACATACATGCATACATACATGTGTACGTGTGTGTGATTAATATATACATATATGCATGTGTATATATATGTGCATGCATATGTGCATAGATGCATATGTGTACTGTATGGGTACATATATACATACATGTCCAGGGGTGGAGCCTGGATATCTATTTTTTTAATGCTTCCCAAGTGCCTCTACTGAGCAGCAGAGTTAAAAGCCACTATAAGCCAAGAACTTCTAGAAAGGGCCACAGCCAATGATTCTTAAAGTTGAAACAGCAAGGAAATGGATGTTTCTTAGTAAAAACCAAAGCAGTTAAAAGTTGTAGGACCCAAGTGGCATGGGATCCAACTTTGGGATCCTCCATTTTAGTAGGAGCCATCTCTTGGCTTTTTACTAAAAATCCTAGTCATACTCAGACCCTAGACTCTGAGCTTGACTGTGCCCTCAGTCACCACCATCCCACAACCTAGATTCCCTGACATGAGGCCTTAATTAAACACTGGGACATGTCCTTGTCCCTAGTGCTGTCTTTAGCTAGCCCTGGTTAGAGGCTGAGGCAACCCTCAGATGTCATGTCTTCACCCCCATGGTTGACCTTCCAGCATCAGCCCCAGCATACAGATGTCCCACTTCTATCCTCCCCACAAGCATGACAAAGACCAGCAGCTCAGTCTTGCTTCCAGTAAAGTCCCCTTTAAATTCTGGGCTGAGACAAGATTCCTAGAACAAGAGTCTTTTTCTCCAAAAGCAAAAACAAATTCATATTAGACTTTGTTAGCACTTGATCATGCACTCACAATTCAAAATCCTGTCCTTGTCCACCCTGAGTTCAGCTGACAAGGGCATTAGCCTCCCCAGATGGGCCTGTTGCCCTCATAATGCAGGAGTCAAATACTCTCTACCCTGTTCCTTCTCTAGGTTCTTCATTCAGTTCCTCATTCATTATTTTCCCAAACTATGAAAGACCCACAGAGAAAAGCATGTTCACTACCCACCCTCTGCCCTGAATTGGGAATCCAAACAGTTAACAAATTGTCTGGATGCAAATAAGAGATTTACATTTTTTCATAAGATGGCCCTATTTACATACTTGTCACTCAAAAGAGGCTGAGCATATATATTCACCAAACTTGGCAGCATTTCACTCTGTGACTGAAAACAAACATGATAAATTTCTCCTCCAGAGATAATTTTGGTGATGTGTATAGGCCACTGAAAATGAGAATGTTATGACTTTAGTGCTGCAATAATATATGGTAGTAATTATATTAACAAGGGAAATTACATCCTTTTTCAGCAATTTCAGCTCACACCACCCACATGAATAGTGGGCAACAGCAAAAAATGCTGAAATGGCACTAGGAAAATAGGGAGAGCAATATTTGCTGAATTTAGAACTTACTTTAATCACTTTTTAAAATGTATTGAGCTCCTACTATGTGCCAGGCACCATGTGAGCACAGTGGGTAATGAATTTGACATGGCCCAGACCTTAAGGAGCTTACCACATAATAAAGGAAATAAGACACGCACATAAATCATCGTAATACCAGGTGAGAGTGATAAAAGAGAGGTACAGATAGAGTTTTGTGAGGATTGAAAGAGGAAGCTGTCGCTTCTAGATGAAACAATGATGAAGTTCTGGCCTGCCCAGAAAGCCATCAGATACCCAGAGGTGACAGGCAAGCAGCACTCCACATTTTTCCAGCATTGAGATAAACTACAGCCAATTAACACTGGAAATTCTGCCCAGTGACCTGGCTCCAGAGAACATCTACCAGAATGCTCTATAGCTGCTGAATGACCATGAAAGCAAACCACATATTTATGGCTCCAGAAATCCTTCAGTAGAGTCTTTTGCCAGAACTTATAAATGTATGGATTGATGAACGATAAATAGAGATTAAATGCATGAGTAAAACTCTATAATTCATTTTGAAATGTTATTGGAACCAAATTCAAGATATACACTCTGTTCTACCAATTCAATGAGCTTTTGTTTCGTACCTCTCATGTGCAAGAAAATGTAGGGGATTCTAAGAGAAATAAGATACAGGCAAGATCCTGAAGGAAATCAGAATTTCATAGAGGAAAGGAAAAAATAAAAAATAATTGTAAAGATAATCTGCTGCTTTATCAACATGATTTGTTGGAAGGAGTATGTGGCTTTAACTCACACAGACTTGAGCGGAATTCTACTTTGCAGCCTACCAGTTCTGTGACCTGAAGAAGAATTATTGACTCTCCAGGTTAACATTCTTTTATCTGTAAGGTGTTTAAATCATAGGACTGAGGTAAGGATTAAGTGATATAATATCATAAAAGCATTTGTCTAATGCCTACAAATGTCTAATGAATCTGTTGAATAATGTAAGTCAGAAAATTGGGAAGTGTCAGAAAACAGTTATAAAGAAAAACATGAAGTTATTGTCAAAGAAAGAGCTCATCTCCAAGTCGGAGGGACCAGGAAATCTTCATGAAGAAGGTGTCATTTGAACAGGACCCCAGGGGCAGTGATTTGTCACTATGCAGTCTACTTTGGCTGGCAGGGATGGGGTGAGTAAGGTGGTACTAAGATACAACATTAGATTTTTAGAAGATTTAAAATGTTATATGTGAAAATACTTGGCTGACTGATTCATTATAAGCAAATCAGCAATTTAACACATATAGCCCCAAAATACCAGGCCACATAAATGAAAATCCAATGGCGCCCAAGCCAAAGAACACTAGGCAAGGCAGAGTAGGGCAATTCTTCCAGAACATAAAAAAAGAGAGTTTGAAAAAGCTGACATAATGTTTATAACATAATTTTTTTGATTCAAACAAAGGACGAACCCTTCCCATAAATACTGAAGTAAGAATTCTATGACACATTGGGAAACAGAACTCAGAAGCATAATGAAGGAATAAGATAACACAACCAAGTGGAGTTTACTTTGGAATTACAAGGAACGCTAGGATTAAATATTAGGAAATCTATTCATAAAATTCTGTTTAGTTAAGAGTATCAAAGAAGAAACATATTATCATCTCACGAGTGCTAAAAAGTCATTTGATAAAATGTAATATCTATTCCTAATTTCAAAAGAAAAATATGATAGAACATGGATACTTCATTAATGCGATAAATATATAAATATATACTTAAAACCAAAAGTTAATATCACAATTAATGGAGAAACAGATTCCCATTAAAGTCTGAAACAAATACACTTATACTGCTTATATCTCATATTACTCTGGATCACCTGGCTAGTCAATGAATGTTGGTTCGAAACCTCAGGAGTTCCCTGGGTGAAATTCGATATTGGCCCACACAGAGGAAGGGCAAGGAGAGATCAAAGGAAGAGGCAGATCACTCCAGACTGGTAGGTGACAGGTTTAATAAGCAACCATATTTATATACAAGGCTTGTCTTAGGGGGCCACAAGATGAGTAGATCTCTGCACCCGCCTGCCAAATCTTAAAAGTTTATATAGAGGCCTTACCTGGGTTCATTCACATATACCGTCCAGATGATCTCAACACATTACTATCTCAAGGCTGTGTCCTTAGGGCAGCTTCTTGTGCAGGCAGGGAAGAGGGTGAGGAGCTTCTGACTGTATGGGTACAGCTGACAGGTCAACTGGCAGTCATGTCCTCTCAGTAATCTCCTCCAACAATGAAATTAGGTAACTGACAGAAGTAAGAGAGAAAAATTATAAAAGAGAAAGTAAAACTATCATGATTTGCAAATAAGGTGATTGCCTGGAAATCCAAAAAAATCAACTGAGAATAGTTGAGAGAACAGTGTTTGTAACTAAGAGAATGCAATAAAGTAATGCTCCAAAAAATTAATATATGGAAATCAATAGCCTTCATGCACATACAACAATTAGAAGAAATAATGGAAGGAAATTTTCTTATTTACAAAAGTAACACAAAAAATGTAAAATACTTATGGATAAACTTAGCAAGAAATGTGCAGGAACTATACAAAACAGTCTTACAGTCTTAAAAAATAAGTCCCACAAAAATGACTTAAGTTAATGGAGAAGAATTCCACAGTCTTGAAAGTCTTAATTATCATAAAGATGTTAATTCTCATCAAGTTAATTTAAAAATTTACACAAATCCAAAAATCTACCAAGGAGATTTATTTTGGAACTAAAATAACTGGTTCTAAAGTTAATAAGGAAAAAAAAAAGAATAGTAGAAAATTCTGGGGGAAAAATCATTTAAAAGACAAAGGATACTTCCTCACAATTTCCACAAAAACAGGTCCCAAAAAGATGAAAGATTTAAAGGTGAAAAATAAAACTTTAAAAGAAATAGAAGAGAAGATGGGGAGGTACTTTATTTTTTATTTTTTATTATCTTCAAGTGTGAAAGGCCTTTTTAAAGAATGGTTTTTAAAATCCCAAGAGTCACAAATGATTAGTAAGTTTGACTACATAAGAATTTGTAAAATCTTTGTTTGGAATCGTGAAAAAAAAAAAGTAAAAAACAATCTGGGAAAAACTTTTGCAACTCATAATAAAACAAAAGATAGTTTTCCTAATATATGAAAAGTATTGACACATCAGTAAGAAAAAGATGAATAACCCAAAAGAAAAATGGGCAAAAGATATGAACAGTTAACTAGACAGAAAATATGGATAGCAATATAAATACATGAAAAGCTGTTTATCTTACCCATAATAAAAGAAACGTAAATTCAAACTACAACTAGATATTATTTTTCACCCAGCAGATTGGTAAAGATCAGTAGTGTTTGATAAAATACTCTTTTAATAAGGATGTGAGGGGAACAGCCATTTTATTACATTTCTGATGAGATTGCAAATTGCCACTCACTAAGGAAAAGAATTCGGCAATCTCTATCAAAAATTACAATGCCTATACCCTTTGATACAATCACTGGATCTCTAAGGAACTGATCCTGAAGACAGTATAAATAAAGGACCATACGTTCAGAGATATGTGCTACAGTATGAAATCTTTAGCATGAATAAAATGGGTCCCTTTTGACTGCTTGAGAAGTCTCTCTTTATCACATCCACACAATGGATTTAGTAAAGAGCAGGAAAGCTCCTCTGTCACACAGGATCTGGCACTCAGCACAGCATGTGCCCATTGTAACCCTAAACATCTGTTCATATGCATAACACCGTTCACATCCCAAGGAAAATCTTCTCCATGTTTTTTTGCACTATACCTTAAAAAAAATGCAATTCTACCTAAATACAGTAGAAATTTGTAGGTGGTCCCCCTGCCAGCCTCAGAAATGGAGACTGCCTTGGGGAACAGGAAAGAAGTGGCTGCGGAAGCATTTATGTAAGAGCAAAAACAAATTAAGTTGTCAAACATTCCTCTCAGATGGCAGGAATGCAGTAGATTCTTGCATTCTCTTTTTTACAATAAAGCTGAGCATACATTTTCTTACATTGTGTGTTTTGGGGTTTTTTTAATGTTTAAATTATGAGAGTATCCACAGAGTTTCTGAGTAACAGTTGGTTGAGGAACATTGTCCAATATGAATAATAAATGTTATCTAACTGTGGCATGTATGGATTCCTTACGGTTTGGCCACTGGATAGACTCTGAACACCAGAACTGAAAAGCTTTACTTTTATGCTAAATGAGTTTTAGTTTAAATTAAAACATTTTTACTAATATGAAACTATTATTTTATTAATAATATTTGTAATTAAAATTTTAAATGAGATCTATTATATTTCAGAAAATAAATATGCAAGAAATTTAACTATACTTAAATTTTTGTTTTTGATATTCAATCATTAAAATATCCATTTGCCCTTATGTTTAGATGGTTATTTTAAAAGAAAAATAACTTTTCGAGGCACCTGGGCGGCTCAGTCGGTTAGGTGTCCGACTTCAACTTAGGTCATGATCTCGTGGTCCATGGGTTTGAGCCCCGCATCACATTCTGTGCTGATAGCTCAGAGCCTGGAGCCTGCTTTGGATTCTGTGTGTGTCTCTCTCTGCCCCTCCCCCACTCGCGCTCTGTCTCTCTCTCTCTCTCTCTCTCTCTCTCTCTCTGTGTCTCTCTCAAAAATGAATAAATGGACTTAGATTCCACCTACACCTGCCTAAATAACCCAGAAAACCACCAGAGGATTAGCAGAACGGAGTCGCCGGAGCCAAGCGCAGACGAGAGGCCCACGGAAGAGGGTAGGAAGGGCGGCGAGGCGGTGCGCGCTCCACGGACTGGCGGGAGGGAGCCGGGGCGGAGGGGCGGCTCGCCGGCCAAGCAGAGCCCCCGAGTCTGGCTTGCAAAAAGCGGAGGGGCCTGACGGACTGTGTTCCGACAGCAAGCGCGACTTAGCGGCTGGGAGGTCATAAGTGAACAGCTCTGCTCAGAAAGCGGGAAGGCTGGAGGACAAAGGGAAGGAAAGCTGCTGAGCCCCCCGACGACAGAGCTCAGTTTGGTGGGGAACAAAGGCGCTAGCCAGCGCCATCTTCCCCGCCCATCCCCCAGCCAAAATCCCAAAGAGAACCAGTTCCTGCCAGGGAACTTGCTCGCTCCGCGCAAACACCCAACTCTGCGCTTCTGCGGAGCCAAACCTCCGGCAGCAGATCTGACTCCCTCCTGCTGCCACAGGGCCCCTCCTGAAGTGGATCACCTAAGGAGAAGCAAGCTAAGCCTGCCCCTCCTGCCCCTGTGCACCTTGCCTACCCACCCCAGCTAAGACGCCAGATCCCCAGCATCACAAGCCTGGCAGTGTGCAAGTAGCCCAGACAGGCCACCCCACCCCACAGTGAATCCCGCCCCTAGGAGAGGGGAAGAGAAGGCACGCACCAGTCTGACTGTGGCCCCAGCGGTGGGCTGGGGGCAGACATCAGGTCTGACTGCGGCTCCGCCCACCAACTCCAGTTATACACCACAGCACAGGGGAAGTGCCCTGCAGGTCCTCACCACGCCAGGGACTATTCAAAATGACCAAGCGGAAGAATTCCCCTCAGAAGAATCTCCAGGAAATAACAACAGCTAATGAGCTGATCAAAAAGGATTTAAATAATATAACAGAAAGTGAATTTAGAATAATAGTCATACAATTAATCGCTGGGCTTGAAAACAGTATAGCTGACAGCAGAGAATCTCTTGCTACAGAGATCAAGGGACTAAGGAACAGTCACGAGGAGCTGAAAAACGCTTTAAACGAAATGCATAACAAAATGGAAACCACCACAGCTCGGATTGAAGAGGCAGAGGAGAGAATAGGTGAACTAGAAGATAAAGTTATGGAAAAAGAGGAAGCTGAGAAAAAGAGAGATAAAAAAAATCCAGGAGTATGAGGGGAAAATTAGAGAACTAAGTGATACACTAAAAAGAAATAATATACGCATCATTGGTATCCCAGAGGAGGAAGAGAGAGGGAAAGGTGCTGAAGGGGTACTTGAAGAAATAATAGCTGAGAACTTCCCTGAACTGGGGAAGGAAAAAGGCATGGAAATCCAAGAGGCACAGAGAACTCCCTTCAGACGTAACTTGAATCGATCTTCTGCACGACATATCATAGTGAAACTGGCAAAATACAAGGATAAGGAGAAAATTCTGAAAGCAGCAAGGGGTAAACGTGCCCTCACATATAAAGGGAGACCTATAAGACTCGTGACTAATCTCTCTTTTGAAACTTGG
Organism: Herpailurus yagouaroundi; assembly: GCF_014898765.1. Taxonomy (NCBI): domain Eukaryota; kingdom Metazoa; phylum Chordata; class Mammalia; order Carnivora; family Felidae; genus Herpailurus; species Herpailurus yagouaroundi. Next base: position 23,103,844 of record NW_024412413.1, on the reverse strand, counting down.
CAGGCCAGAAAGAGTTGGCACGAGATTTTCAGTTTGCTAGACAGAAAAAATATGCAGCCGAGAATCCTTTATCCAGCAAGCCTGTCATTTAGAATAGAAGGAGAGATAAAGGTCTTCCCAAACAAACAAAAACTGAAGGAATTGGTCACCACTAAACCAGCCCTACAAGAGATCCTAAGGGGGACCCTGTGAGACAAAGTACCAGAGACATCACTACAAGCATAAAACATACAGACATCACAATGACTCTAAACCCATATCTTTCTATAATAACACTGAATGTAAATGGATTAAATGCGCCAACCAAAAGACATAGGGTATCAGAATGGATAAAAAAACAAGACCCATCTATTTGCTGTCTACAAGAGACTCATTTTAGACCTGAGGACACCTTTAGATTGAGAGTGAGGGGATGGAGAACTATTTATCATGCTACTGGAAGCCAAAAGAAAGCTGGAGTAGCCATACTTATATCAGACAAACTAGACTTTAAATTAAAGGCTGTAACAAGAGATGAAGAAGGACATTATATAATAGTGACAGGGTCTATCCATCAGGAAGAGCTAACAATTATAAATGTCTATGCGCCGAATACCAGAGCGCCCAAATATATAAAACAATTACTCATAAACACAAGCAACCTTATTGATAAGAATGTGGTAATTGCAGGGGACTTTAACACCCCACTTACAGAAACGGATAGATCATCTAGACACACGGTCAATAAAGAAACAAGGGCCCTGAATGAGACATTGGATCAGATGGACTTGACAGATATATTTAGAACTCTGCATCCCAAAGCAACAGAATATACTTTCTTCTCGAGTGCACATGGAACATTCTCCAAGATAGATCATATACTGGGTCACAAAACAGCCCTTCATAAGTTTATAAGAATTGAAATCATACCATGCATACTTTCAGACCACAATGCTATGAAGCTTGAAATCAACCACAGAAAAAAGTCTGGAAAACCTCCCAAAGCATGGAGGTTAAAGAACACCCTACTAACGAATGAGTGGGTCAACCAGGCAATTCGAGAAGAAATTTAAAAATATATGGAAACAAACGAAAATAAAAATACAACAATCCAAACGCTTTGGGACGCAGCGAAGGTAGTCCTGAGAGGAAAATACATTGCAATCCAGGCCTATCTCAAGAAACAAGAAAAATCCCAAAAACAAAATCTAACAGCACACCTAAAGGAAATAGAAGCAGAACAGCAAAGGCAGCCTAAACCCAGCAGAAGAAGAGAAATAATAAAGATCAGAGCAGAAATAAACAATATAGAATCTAAAAAAACTGTAGAGCAGATCAATGAAACCAAGAGTTGGTGTTTTGAAAAAATAAACAAAATTGACAAACCTCTAGCCAGGCTTCTCAAAAAGAAACGGGAGATGACCCAAATAGATAAAATCATGAATGAAAATGGAATGATTACAACCAATCCCTCAGAGATACAAACAATTATCAGGGAATACTATGAAAAATTATATGGCAACAAATTGGACAACCTGGAAGAAATGGACAAATTCCTGAACACCCACACTCTTCCAAAACTCAATCAGGAGGAAATAGAAAGCTTGAACAGACCCATCTCCAGCGAAGAAATTGAATCGGTTATCAAAAATCTCCCAACAAATAAGAGTCCAGGACCAGATGGCTTCCCAGGGGAGTTCTACCAGACGTTTAAAGCAGAGATAATACCTATCCTTCTCAAGCTATTCCAAGAAATAGAAAGGGAAGGAAAACTTCCAGAATCATTCTATGAAGCCAGTATTACTTTGATTCATAAACCAGACAGAGACCCAGTAAAAAAAGAGAACTACAGGCCAATATCCCTGATGAATACGGATGCCAAAATTCTCAATAAGATACTAGCAAATCGAATTCAACGGCATATAAAAAGAATTATTCACCATGATCAAGTGGGATTCATTCCTGGGATGCAGGGCTGGTTCAACATTCGCAAATCAATCAACGTGATACATCACATTAACAAAAAAAAAAGAGAAAAACCATATGATCCTGTCAATCGATGCAGAAAAGGCCTTTGACAAAATCCAGCACCCTTTCTTAATAAAAACCCTTGAGAAAGTCGGGATAGAAGGAACATACTTAAAGATCATAAAAGCCATTTATGAAAAGCCCACAGCTAACATCATCCTCAACGGGGAAAAACTGAGAGCTTTGTCCCTGAGATCAGGAACACGACAGGGATGCCCACTCTCACCGCTCTTGTTTAACATAGTGCTGGAAGTTCTAGCATCAGCAATCAGACAACAAAAGGAAATCAAAGGCATCAAAATTGGCAAAGATGAAGTCAAGCTTTCGCTTTTTGCAGATGACATGATATTATACATGGAAAATCCGACAGACTCCACCAAAAGTCTGCTAGAACTGATACATGAATTCAGCAAAGTTGCAGGATACAAAATCAATGTACAGAAATCAGTTGCATTCTTATACACTAACAATGAAGTAACAGAAAGACAAATAAGGAAACTGATCCCATTCACAATTGCACCAAGAAGCATAAAATACCTAGGAATAAATCTAACCAAAGATGTAAAGGATCTGTATGCTGAAAACTATAGAAAGCTTATGAAGGTAATTGAAGAAGATTTAAAGAAATGGAAAGACATTCCCTGCTCATCGATTGGAAGAATAAATATTGTCAAAATGTCAATACTACCCAAAGCTATCTACACATTCAATGCAATCCCAATCAAAATTGCACCAGCATTCTTCTCGAA
>NW_024412413.1:22973880-23101078 GCF_014898765.1 Herpailurus yagouaroundi | reverse complement strand
ATAAAATTCTATGAGTTCCTAATAATACTGGGGGAAAAAACATTTCATTGACCAAGATTAGGGATTGCTAAAGCCACCAACTCATTACTGAAAATTAACAAATAATAGGAAAGAATGAAATATATATCTTACCTTTCCTGCATGAATTGTATTTCTGTAAAACCAAATAGCTGATGAGAATATTTTTTAAAAATAATTCCAGAAGAAATAATAGGATTAAACATCACCATTTTGCAACTCTTAATGAAATGATGGAGTTTGACAACATCTATCAATGAATGCCAAAACTATTAGGTGGAATGTTGGTGGGGAACTTAACAAAGGAAGGATTATGTTGACAACTTCTGAACTCACTAATCAATCACATCATTAAAGATGGGACAGTCAGACATGAGGTACCTCATAATGTCATGTAATGGGAAGTACACATATCGCCTATGAAATTGTCTTGCCTAAGAATATTGAACCCGAATCTAACCAACCCTCTAGCTCTAACTACAAGGATAGAGAAATAGCTTTAAACACACACGCACGCATGCACACACACACACACACACACACACACACACACACACACAATCCAAAAATTGGAACATTTTAAAGAAAAATGACCCAGTTTATCCAACCAATCAATAACGTGAAAAGAAAGTGAGGAGTAAAGCTGCTTTAGAATAAAACAGCCTTAAGAGACACAACAGTCAAATACACTAGGTAGGTCTGTTTTAAATTGTGAGTTGAACAAATCAAGTATAAAACCACATCTTTGAGAAAAGTAGAAGAAATTTGATGTAACTGAAAATTAGATATAAAACTATTGCTATTTCTGTTAGGTATGACAATATTTGCTGGCTGTGTTTGGAAAGGTTCTGAGCAGGTAAAGATGCATACAAATGAAACAAAATGGTGTCCAAAATTTGCCTTGAAATGCCAGAGGGAAAAGTGGGTAAGTTGGATAAAACGGGTGGGCAAAATTTTTATAATTGCCAAAATTCTGAAAACAAAACACCTGTGGAAAACTGAGTGACTGAATTAGTGTTGGAACTGATTGGCTATTATTTGTTAAAACTTTATTATTGGGAGGATCAGTGGCACTGTTGCTTATGCAAAATATTCTTACTCCTGGCAAGCCTCTATGTTGAATGGAGTCAGCCAAACCACCAAATTTAAATTTTATGTTTGAAAGACAACATGTCAGTTCCAAAGGATAGTCTGAACTCTGAAACGTGTATGAACAAAGGAAGAATTTTATATATTGAAAACACTCTCCTCAAATAAAGTTAAATAATTTGGTAACTCAGGAGAGCATCTCATATAACTACCCGCAGTTATCTCTGAAAATCCTAAGCTACTTTGAGCTAATAGTTTGGGCTGCTACCAAGCAACTAGCAACAGCTTCCTCACCATGCCAGACATTCAGGTTTCTGTCAACAACAGGAAAATTCGAAGGATGAAAGACTAGAACTACATGGCCACTCTTCCTATTAAGATAAACTGAAATTACAAAATAAATATTCATAATATTTTTTTAAGAACTAAAGAGCTTTTAAAGAATCAAAGAGTTATTTATAATGGGACAGTGATAATATATAAAGAGTTCCTACAAATGAATAAAAAGATGAACAGTCCAAAATAAATATAAGCCAAGGACACAAAATCAATTGGGTGAAATATAAATGGCCAATAAGTATTTCAAAAATCATTTTAAACATTTGAAAATCAACCTCAATAAAAATCAAGGAATGAAAATTAAGACAAGAAAATACCATTTTTGTCTATCAAATTGGCAAATGTTTTCAATGGTGAACAGTATTGACATTTCTTTAGAAAACAATACTAAAAAATGGCTCAACACTTCTGAAGGTCAACTTGGCAACATGTATCAACATAACTGTCTTTGAATCAACAATTCTACTTCCTAGAATTAATCCGAAAGAAATAATGGACAAAGATTTTGGAAGCAGGAAGTCCATTCTATTGATGTTTATAGTGGTAAAATCTGAAAATAACCTAGATATCCAATAATAAGAAAATTGGCTAAATAAATTATGATACATACATGAAATAGAAAACTATGTTGTCATTACAGCTACCCAGACAGAAATGAAATAATTCAGAAAAATGATTTTCTGAGTCAGCATAAAAACAGTTACTAAAGTAGTATATATTACATGTGTATATGTAAACGAATGAAAAATATCTACCAATAAAATGCACTCAAAAATGGAAACTGATACCCTCTTTGATTAATGGGATTGAAATTATTTGTATTCCTTCTTTTTTATTAGTCAATATTCTCTAAAGTTTTTACAGTGAACATGTAAGGATAAGAGCTATTTTTTAAGAGTGAAAAGAAAGAACTTTCTAAACATTAACTTCTACTACTCCAACTGTGCTCAATTGTTCTTTCATTCAATCTGGGTTTATTGTACCCTATTTCCTCACTGATGGAACATAACAGGGAAACCACAGCCCTGCCATTTCTACCTGCTGGCCCCACCAAGAGCCCTAGGGAGGAGACTTACTGGTAGCTGGCCACTAAGTGTGGAAAGTCTTTATCACTCAAGTTGCTATACTTAGCATTTCATTTTATCTCACAACTATTCCAGCAGTACCAACACCTCTATTTTTACTCCCTTGCTAAAACTAAAACTCAAGCAACATGGCACCCCTGTGCCCTTCTCTTCTCTGTCAATAGTCCCCTATCAGAAATATCCTGCCACCAAAAGACCCATTCATCTAGCCTGACTTCCATTCCAATAAATGCTTAATCTACTGGGTTACAATTTTTCCATAACCTTAAGCTCCTATTTCCAGGACAAATCTATATTACTTCTTAGCTGTATCCATTTGGGCCTCTTAAAGGCATAATATCTTTTTCTCCCATTTGGTAAATTTCTTTTAAATATTGGATTTTAATAAACAGCTTTTAAACAAAGAAAATAATTCTTTTCTCATTGGAGGCTATCCTATTTCCAAACAAAGACATACTTCTAAAGCTCGATCCTTATAATAAAAAAGTTGCTATTAAGGTCATAGAAATCAGCTAAATTGGACACTGTACAAAGCATATTAAGGAAGTTTAATCACTGCCTTCTGGGATCTTATAAATTCGGGCAAATCATCCACATTTGTATCGTGTGAATGTACAATTCCATACACTCATTCAACAAGCGTTTATTGGATGGCAACTAGTGGTCAGGAACACACTTCCCATCCAAGCCCTTGGGGTACAAAAATGAACAGGCATGGATACAGCTTGAGGAGTTTAGGGATTAGTCAGGGTCATAGAATGTAAGTAAGCAATATAATCCAGTTGATGAGTACAATAATGGAAATGTGTATCGAGTATCCTGCGTCCCCATGGGTTCACTTAATATTCACAAAAGGAGATTTTTTCAAATGAGGTGTTACTCCAAATGTTAGGTAATAGACAATAAAATGTTTCCTGAATCTTGAAGTAGACTAGGTTAAACAGAGTTAAATATGCTTCTTTACTATACAACTTATCAAAGATTTAAATGTCTAATGTTCAATGTGTCTTTCCAAGAATAAATTTCCAATTAGAAGAAAATTGGTATACAGCATATCCCAAACTTATTTGACCATAGAACCCTTTCTTCACAGATCACCTTCATCAAGAACTTTAAAGTTTACAAAGGGCTCTTCCATAATATATGGTTTCATGTGTCCAAGACTGTAAGCTTCTTATAAGGAGAAACTGGAGACATATGTGAGATCAGGAATAGAAGCATATCTCATTCATCTTTGTATCTCCAAAGTCCAGCATAGCATTCAGCATATAATTAATGGTTGATGAATTTGTGAGTCAGTTCACCCTTCAGATTGAGACAGCACAACCTGGGGATATGTTCTAACCATGTATTATCCTCATTTTACAGAAAAGAAAATACGACCCAGGGACATTAAATGACTCAACCAAGATCATAGAGAAAGACAGTGATACAACCAGGATTGGAAGCCTGATCTACTCCCAAGTCCAGTGCCCCTTTTCTTATAACTGCATGACTATACCATTTAGGTTTTCTATATAGTGTTAAATTCAGGCATTCTGTTCTACTTTTAAACCAGGTCAGGTAACATCCTGGGTTGTTGTTTGGAAAACATCCTCCATAAATACAACTTTTTATGTCTTATAGACATAAAAAGAATAAACAGCTACCTAACAATTAAGGAAACATAAAACACAGTCATGATATAGTAAAATTCACATGATATTAGGTATGTGTGATTAAATAAGAATGACCTTGAACTACACTTTGGGTATTTTGGGGAAAGAATGCCTATAATAATGGGAAGGTCAATTTTCAGTTCATATTCTAGACAGGAATAACCACAGCCTAGCAAAGATGCTGGGAGTTCCCTCCCACATAAACAACACCCAGAAAGAGAAGACACCCTCAAGAATTGGATATAGACTCTCAAAGATACCATAGACACAAAGCACTGGCCAGTCATTCCACAGCTAAGAAGGCTGGTGGCATCCCAAAACTACATGTCAGGAAAGCATACAAAGACAAGACCAAAGTGGAGTAACAAATTCACTGAAGCAAGAAATCTCCTAAGCAGCACAGACTTTGAGGTATAATAGAAAATACTCCCTGGGGCACCTGGGTGGCTCAGCTGGTTAAGCATCTGACTCTTGACTTCAGCTCAGGTCATGATCTCACAGTTCATGAGTTCAAGCCCCACCTCAGGCTCTGCACTGACAGTGTGGAGCCTGCTTGAGATTCGCTCTCTCTCTCTGTCCCTCCCCTGCCCATTCTCTCTCTTTCTCTCTCTCTCTCTCTCTCTCTCTCTCTCTCTCTCTCTCTCTCAAAAGATAAATAAATAAACTTGCAAAATGTTAAAAAAAAAATAGAAGACTCCATATCAAACCAGCACTAGGACTACTGGCTCAGCCACACAAATTCAGTGCTACTGCTGGAGGAGAACAAAGATGTCTGTCAGAAGGACCTCTGTTCTGGAGTCAGAGACCCTCTGAGTTAGAAACCTGCCTCTGCTCTGATACTTTGCCAAGTAAAGTTATCTCTACAAATCTTCATCTGTAAAATGAGAATAGTAATTTTAGCTTCCACACAGGAAGCTGTAGATGTAGATGTAACCCATCTACTATGGGTTACATGAGATAAAAGGATCAAATGCTTACCAGAGAACCTAGAACATAGTGAGGCCTTAATACAATTTTTATTCTAAACAGGAATTATCTTTACTAATTAAGAATTCTAGTATCATCACACATGTCACACATTAGGTTGTGCAATCGTTCCCGTTACCAAATGTAGATTAGTCATCCTCAAGTGAGTGCTTTTGTCTTCTCCTTAAAGTTCTCAGTTCAAGAACCTTTCCAGGAATCAATAGAGAAATTAAAGAAAGTGGACCCTATGTAAATGGCACGATCATCACTCTGAGACCCAGAATAGGTAAAACCATAGAAGTAGCTTCATCATAGAATGCTGCTTCCACAAGGCTTAGTTCTATGTGGAAATTCCAAATTATAAATAGGTATTGGTCCAAATGACCAAGATTTCAGTCTGACCTGGGACAGCATAATTATAATAATGCAAACAGCCTCTATCTGCTATTCCTTTCAGTCAAGATCATCTTTCTCGTTGAGCACAATTACACTAACCCATAAGAAAGTGGTTCTTTTCTAAGGCTAGGATCACAACACAGGTTTCTTGGGCCACAAGGTTTTGTCTTACCTTAACACACTATTTCTTGGGGTGCCTGGGTAGCTCAGTTGGTTAAGTGTCTGACTCTTGATTTTGGCTCAGGCCACGATCTCACAGTTTGTGGGTTCAAGCCCTACCTTAGACTCTGCACTGACAGCTCAGAGCCTGCTTGGGATTCATTCTCTCTTTCCCTCTCTCTCTGCCTCTCTCTCTCTCTCTCTCTCTCTCTCTCTCAGAGATCTCAAATAAATAAAGAAATAAAATAAATAAATAAAATAAAAATTTAAGCCCACTATTTCTTTATTATAGTTACCTTATCTGAACAGAAACCCGTGACAAAATTTTTTTAAAAAGAAAAATGAAGGTAACAGGTTGATGAGCATTGCCTTGATCAGTCAGCATCTAATTCCTGCTGGGTCTCTTCAATCTAAGCCGTGTATTGACTAATAAGCACCCCTCCTGTCACATGCAATGGCTTGTGTGCATCACAGAGTTATTTGCAAGTTAATATATATTAAAATCACATATGCCCACACACATTACTTCTGTGTGTCAGGGGACCTCAAGAGATAATACATCCATCTTCATTTGTGACAGTGTATGCACCCATAGTTCATAAATGGTGATAAATGAATTGTCATACCGTCCCAGTGGCATAATACACTTATCCCCTATTCTCACCATATTAATACATGTTCATTTCAGCGCCAACCAAATCTTTAAAATGAGTGATCCAACATCTGCCTCCTATTGGTACCACGTAAGAATGCTAATTTCACCTCCCAGTATAATTTGTTTTGTATGTAAATCAACAGCAGAGGAGAGGAACCAAAAAAGTAGTTAATAATAATTTCAACTCATTAGGCCTCTCGATATGCTGAAACAAATTGAGAAGGAACATGCTTACTTGGATTATATTTCAGTAAATCCAGGAAGTGATTGCCCTCGGCATCTGACCCACCCTAGAACATTGACCAACATGGGGAGGAGGGAGGGTAAAGTAGGAAGAGGAGTTCAGGTTGATGAATATGCCTGTGAACTGTTTTTAAACCAGCCTAATTGATGTGTTTATCACTTTAGCATCTGCCTTGTATCAAGTGATTATTCATTAATAATTGCCATCCTTGCCTTGCTTTATACAACCACCTCTCCAATTTTTCAGAGGCTAATGGTAGTCTGTAACTTAACCCTGCCCACTGTGTTTTAAAGTCTATGCAATACCTTTCAGCCACGTCACAGCCCGTAGCACCTGCACCCAGAGGTGGCTGGCAAATGGAGACAGAACCTATGGCCACTAAGCCTCAGGGCTGGAAGGGAACTTCAAGGTCATGGACTACATGCCACCCTCTGTCTCCTCTTCCACCTCTCCCTGCCTCCTCTTCCCACCCTCTCAGCCTCCCTCCCTCACTCTTTCCCTCTATGCCTCAAAGCTTTTCAGTTTGTTTGGCTGGTCAAATAATATTTAGGACTAAAGAAATAAAACAAACGGCTATGTGAGGCATTGCATTAAAAGTGAATCTTGTTAACTGGTACTCACTAAGAAAGATGACTCTGCACTAATTAGTTGTTTCCAAATTTTTCTGATCATGCACTCTATGGGTAAAAAAAATTCAAGGGTGCCTGGCTGGCCCAGTTGGTAGAACATATGATTCTTGAGCTCGGGGTTCTGAGTTTGAGACCAAGTTGGGTGCAGAGATTCCTTAAAATTCAAATCTTAAAAAAAAAAATTAAAGCACAGACCACATGTATAAATAACTTCTATACATAAAGGACCGTTGATACACTGTATGTTTAAACTGATACCAAAGGGACATAAAAATAGGAATTGATATGCTATTTTTTTCTTTTCACATGCACTCAGCTTGAAGACCTCAGACTCGAACCACTCCCTTTCCTGAGCATGTCCCAGATCCTGAATGGTTCACTTTGCTACTGCGAGTGTTGCTTTATGAACAGACCCTTGGATGCACTCCTTTCAGTCAGAATTCTGCAGACACAGCATAGATTTTGCTTAAGCTCTTGTTTGCCTGAGGTTTGCATTCCAAAGCAATGTTCTGTTTTCAGTAAGTTTGGGAGGAAACTTACTTGGAAAACAGGAGTCAAACCTTCCGAAACTATATACACACTAAAAATGAATGTTTGCTCAATCACCTCTCTATTTGAGACTAACAGGTGGCCCTGGGACAAGGCCAGGGCCAACTTGAGGCTTTAGTCAAAAGCCAACAAAAAGCAGGTGAAGCTTCTCAAAGGGGTGGTCTCTGGGGCTGCTGTCTGCACAACTCTCAGAGAAAAAAAAATGCCGAAGGAAACACTGAACTGACAAAGTCAGTGATTTATAATCTCTCATTCCCATAAAATGACTCTCGTTATTCTTGGGGGTTTAGACACTGAAGCGAGCTGTAATGGGCCACTGGGCTAAAAATGAAGTGCAGATTTATTTCTATAATCAACACCAGCCAAACCCTTCCCTAGGAAATAACTAGCTTGGCTTTTAAAGTGCTAGGATACCTTTAGAATGCTTGAGATTTATCTTTGGGATTGAGTGCTTGTGTTGCTCTGGGAAATTCTAACTATCTGAGCTATAGATGCCCCCATCAGTGTGCTGGGGAGTATTGGAAAGACAGCAGAGAAGCGAGATCTGTTTCCCTTTCACGCTCAGTTCTGAGAAAATTCTTGTGTCTTGGAGATGGGGGTAAGTAAACAGCAATTACAAGCACATCAAATACTGAACCAAGAGACTCCCAGATACAGCTGCTATCCAGGAGACCAAATAAGTTTAGCCTCAATGTAAATTTAAATTTTGAAATTGAATTTGACTCATGGTAGCCGCAACACTCATGGATCTTGGCTGGAGGTGGGGTGCTTTCCTTGCTAGTCAACGAATCGTTGAATTTAGAAAATATTCAGATAAAATTATATAGCCATGAATCTCAAGAGTTAAGGTAAAGGATACATACAAAATAGTAAAACAAATAACTAAATAAATAAAAACCACAGGATTCTTAGCATAATTCTAGTTGCTAGTGTATTATATAATACTGCCCTTAATCTGGCACACAGGTGATCAAGCAGCCACCGCTGTTCTCATTAATGCTTCTTGGCAGATGTCTTAACTCATAACAAATTCATTTATTGCCTACATGCATGCAAATGTCCTTTTCCTGACTTCCTTCTCCTTCATCTTTAATGCATCTTCCCAACTCTTGACTTTGTACAATGCAAAGGGCACTTCAGGCAGTCTCTGGAACTGAAAACTATAAATCTCCGTTCGTGGTATTACCATTATGCTCATAGCATAACCCAAAAACTGGAGAATTTTAGAACTGGAAAGATTCTGGGGGAACATTTACACACCCCTTTTATGAACAAAAATGTTGAAATCCAATGGAAATAAGTGAGTTACCCAAGGTCACCCAAGCAGTCAGGAGCAATGTTGAGAGTAAAATCCAGTTCTTCTAGTTCTGCCATGATGCCTCCTTAAAATACTTCAAAGGATTAAAGACCCTGAGGAATGACAGAAGAAGAAAGATACTTCTTTGCTTTGAACGGGTCAAAGGTCTGAGCAGGTCAGAAGCTATTTCCAGCACCTAGAGTTTCACCCCTTAACAAAATAGACTGCCAGTATTTGCTGGGAAATGGCCTTTCTCTCACTAGCCAATTCATTTTTTTAATGATTTATGATGATTCTCAAACAGAATGCTTTTCCTGCAAGAGGAATTAATATGCTGAACTTAAAATATTTGCACTAATTAAAACAAAGTGGGATTGTTCAGAGACATTAATCAGAGGTCCTAAGGGAATGGAAATATATTGGACAAATAATGGGAAAATCTAATCAAAATATTGGGGAAGGTGCACTTTGTTGCTTATGCGATTGCAAACTGGAGGAATGACATTCCCCCTTAAATCTAGAGTAGGGGTCAATGACGACTGGCAAATAATAACCATAATATCAAAACCCCTCACTGGCTCTGAAGGCCCTTCAGAGAAACTCCAAAGTCAGTTATTAATATGGTGGGTAAGACTTTTCCCTATCTGATCCTACCTTTCTCATTTCTTCCCACCATTGTTCTCTTCTATCCATCCACTCTGGCCTTCTTTCAGTCCCTCAAACCTGCCATGCCTCTAGAACTGCACACTGGCTGTTTCTCCTGCCCAGAACAACTCTTTTCTTTGTGCCTTTCTTTGGCCAATAGATTGAGGCAGAGGTAACATGTGCCAGTTCTGCTCATAGGCCTTAAGAGGTCTTGTGTATTTCCACTTGCTTTCATCACTGTTGCCATATGCTGATCCCAGGGTGAGGATAAGAGATACACAGGGCAGACAGAGCTACCCAGAGAATCTTCATCAACCAAGCCCAGACTAGATCATCTGTTCCCCAGGTGACCCATGGACATGTTAGCAAGTCCAGAAAAGACCTGAAGAGCTGCTCAGCCTAGGTCAGCCAATCTGCAAATACTGAGAAATGACAAATGATTACCGTTCTAAGCCACTGATTTTGGGGGTGGTTTGTTATACAGCATAAACATAGCAGTTATCAAGTCTTATTACAATCCTAGAATTAATTTTCTCCGTCTTGAGGACTGTATATTCCAATACAGTTGAAATTATACTTATCTTCTTATATTATTTCAAGCTTTAATACAGGCTATTAGCTCACAGTAGATACCCATTAAATAAATGGTTGTTGAATGAATTCTTTATCACTGCAAAACATTTTCCACTGCCATTCTCCAGTCTCTCTCTAGCCCTGACAGCAAACTGCCCATCTACACTTTTCAAAGCCCTCCCACAGCAAGTACAGCACTTTAACCTGACAACCATTCTGCAAAGCAAATTATGCTTATTTGATCACATGCTAGACAGAATGATTGTGAACACAAGGCCCTATTTTGCTCATCTATTATTGTTTATCTCATTGTGGTTTTACAGTCAGTACTAAACAGATGGATGAACATTTACAAATAAAGCATATTCTTACATTTGGCATCTCATTCTCTGTTCCTCCAAATCTCTCCAACCTGTATAAATTAGATTCAGAGTCAGACTGAATACATGAAAACCTGTTAGGAATTAAGATCCTGTTCTTCTGTAAATGGTTATTGGAAAGCTGAATACAGTAGTGAAAACTGCACTTAAATAGTCATCAAAGAGACCATCTCATGCACCTGTTTCCACATGGTGCTTTGGAAAAGAGGGAGATGCAGAGAATTTAACAGTCCTTTGTTAATCCCTTGTGCCTTTATATCACATCCCAACTCTTCACTTGCATTGAATGTTCATAATTGTAACAGTTTGAATTGTCAAGGGCTCAGCTACCATGAACTAAAAAAAACTGGAGATTTGATTCATTTAGCCCTTTTTTTTTTTACTTTTTCTATTATTGTGGTAACAATACGAATGTACTTAATAACACTGAACTGTATACTCATTTAGCCCATCCTTGCTGTTGTATGATCCCAAAGTCCATAACCTCTACGTCCTTTAAAATAAGAGAAACTGATTATGTTTGAGAGAAGAGACTATGGTCTCCACCACTGGAGAGCTGTACTTTCCTCTTATCAATAGTCTCTCCTTCATGATCTTCCTCCCATTGAGAGGGGAGAGACAGACAAGTACCCTCTGTGCTTGAACATTCCAATCAACCATGAAGACTAAAACCCTCTTGATATAACCACCAGCTCCTGATGTGACCTAAAAGAAAAATCATCTGATTTTCAACATCACTGAATGAGCCAGTTCTCTTATGAAAAGAGCAATGTATCCTTAGCATCTGTTGAAACATATCTTCAGTTTCTGGAAATTATTGTTGCAATGCCAGGATTCATATCCAAAAAATTTCTAAAAATACATAATATCTTCTTTGGAATATATATGTAAGACTAAAGGGGATAGGGAAACTCCATCTCCTAGGGAAATACCAGCCCCTCTAGAACTCTCTGAGCTGGTTCTTTTAGTAAATGGCCAATGAGATCACAAAGAAGTTAACTAGGAAACAGATTTTCCTACATGCTCAGTGCTCACCACCTAGGGGCGTAGTTCAGTGTTTGGTGTGCTCCCAAATCACCGGCAGAGCACGGAAGAGTGATTCTGATTCTGTTGTTCTCAGTCCAGCATCTGCATTTTAAACAAGCCCCTAGTCCATCAAGTTTTGTTGGTCTGTGCACAATGCCTAAGAAATGTCTCCATCCCTTTCCTGGAACCAGAGCAGAATCAATGCAAAAGGAATCTTTTCCTTCCCCGGGACCCCGTGAGTCCTGTGTGGAACCTGGAAATAGTAATGGCATCTATGTCAAAGTGTGGCTGTGAGGATTGGACTAGATAATGCATGTAAAGACTCAAAACTTTGCCTGGCCTCTCGAAGGCTCTTAACAAGTGTTATCTATTATTATTATGCAGACTTTTATACATATTGATTGCTGAGGTACCAACAAGCCACTAACATCTTCCAACCCTACAATGCAAGAAGGTAAGAAAACTCTGACTTAAATTAAGATCTGTTTCTCCGTCCCTCATTTGCCTCATCAACTCCTGCTTTTTAAAGATTCTTTTCAAATAATGCCTCTTGTGAGGGGTCACCTCACCTTGCCCAGAGGTAGGCCCTCCCTTCTCTGAGGTTACCTGAGCACTCACACTTTCCTCCATCACAGCGTTTGTTATATGGCACTGGAATGCTTTGCTGACTTGTCTGTCTCCCCACTGGATTGTGATTGGCTCCAGAAAAGGGTCCATCATTCCTCTAAATAAATATTTCTGGGTATTGATCTGCAGCTCCCAACTGCACAGTACAGTGCCTGGAACACATAGATGTGCAGTACCTGTTCGAGGAAAAGTGAAGAAACAGACACAGATACTTAGACTACAAATTGTAGATGTGATGATGGGTCTAACATATCAAAGGAAGGAAACAAGTTGAAATGTCCACGTAGGGGAACCAAAGTCTCTATTCAGAACTTAAAGAAGGGAATAGACCCATGTAGGGTCTGGGCACATAGGTTGGGGAGCATAGTGGGTAAGGGTACGGGTTCTGGCGCCAGCCTATCTGAGCTTTGATCCAGGCTCCCTGCCTTACCAGCTGTGTGACTTTGGACAAGTTAGTCACAGATGAGCCTCATTTCCTCATTTGTAAGATAGAAATAATAAAAACACTGATAGGGGCGCCTGGGTGGCGCAGTCGGTTGAGCGTCCGCCTTCAGCCAGGTCACGATCTCGCGGTCCGTGAGTTCGAGCCCCGCGTCGGGCTCTGGGCTGATGGCTCAGAGCCTGGAGCCTGTTTCCGATTCTGTGTCTCCCTCTCTCTCTGCCCCTCCCCCGTTCATGCTCTGTCTCTCTCTGTCCCAAAAATAAATAAAAACGTTGAAAAAAAAATTAAAAAAAAAAACACTGATACTCTCACAGGATTCATGTGAAGATTAAGCAAATTAAATCACAATAAGAAGGGAGGAGAGGGTGGGTGATGGGTATTGAGGAGGGCACCTTTTGGGATGAGCACTGGGTGTTGTATGGAAACTAATTTGACAATAAATTTCATATATAAATAAAAATAAATAAATAAATAAATAAATAAATAAATAAACAAAAATAAATAAATAAATAAATAAATAAATAAATAAATAAATAAATAAATCACAATAAGAACTATGTGCCTGGCACATAAAGTCCAGAAAGTGTTAAACTGGTATTGTTGTTACTAATGGTCAAAACTACAGGTTCTGGATCAGACAGACTTGGGTTTAAATCCATGTTGTAGGGGCACCTGGCTGGCTCAGTTGGTAGAGCATGTGACTCTTGATCTTGGGGTCATGAGTTTAAGATCTCTGTTAGGTGTAGAGCTTACATTAAAAAATAATAATAATAAATTAATTAATCCATGTTCCAGCAAGTACCAGTTGTGTGATCTTGAGCGATTTGGTTAAATTTTGTCAACTTCCATTTCCTCCTCTATAATATGGCAATAATACCTGTATCAGGAAAATAATATATTTGAAAGTGGCTAGCACCATGATGTCTGGCACTTTTAAGTTCTCCAGAAAGGATCATTATCATTAAGGCAGCAGGTACCACACAAAGTTCAAACTGGGGAAGGGACAGAGAATGCAATCCAAATACAACTAGGAGCAGTGTCATGGGGACAGGCCAAAGAAACGGTGTCATCAGTCTACTGAAAGAGGCTCGGTTGCCTTATATCTGGCGTAATGCATGTGGACAAGGATCTAGGTGACTGCCACACTCCAAAGTGATACAAGACTCTGGGGGTCTGACATCCTCCTCCACACCCCAGGTTGGGCATCCTTTGTACTCCCATAGCTTACTCTGATTCTTCTACTTTGTTCTTAAAGGTATCTATGTGGGTATCAGCATCATGTCTCACCTCCCTTGGCACCCCTACTGCCTGGCATATTTAAGGAATCCAATAATGTCCATTGAGTTAGTACTGGAAGCTAAAGAGCACTGGGAGAAGGCTGGTAGCTCTGAAAGGGTCTTGATTCCAACAGTTAGAGTCTATAAGCCTCGATTTAACTCTTACATTTATACTTGCTTGCATTATTTCTTTTACTTTAAAATTTTTGAAATTATCTTGCCCCAACTACAAAGTAAACCAGTTTAAACACAACCTCAGACTTTACACAAAATTTCTGAGGTCCACAAACCTAAGAGAAAAGTGAAACTGCCTCTGTCCCCTTCCCACTCCACCTCCTGCTCCCCCAACAAAAGTTTCTACAAAATCTCACTGATAGTAAAAAACGGCTATTTTTTACATAGTTTTCTAATCCATTGTTTTACAGAATAGGGGAAGAAAGCAGTGTTTCCTAATCGTATACACATACACCACAAGAAAACTTAGTTCCTCTTAGTGAAGTCGATCTCTGTGTTTGCGAAAACTCAATTTGCAGCCTGGGAAAGTGATATTTATTTGAAGGAGCTTATTGCCGAAAGTGAATCATAAATCTGCTGGCTGTTGAGACTTCAAGGCAGGAAGAACAAAGGCAATTATTAGTCTGAATGTTCCACTGACGATATGAAATCTTTGTCTTTCAAAGCATTTGTTTAAGTAAGAAAAAGTTTGCCCAGCCTGGAGAACATTCTATTGTGGGATATGAAACTTCTGAAGCCTCCAAAGCTTATTTATATATTTGCCAGGCTTCTCTCTGCCAACTTTCTCCTCTCCCAGAGCGTCCGTTAATGCTAAGAAAAGCCTCCAAAAAGCACACATTATAAGCAAAGAAAAATCTTAATGAATGTAATATATTTGGCAAATCTGTTTTATCTACCAAGGAGATTTCCTTCCTCTCTTCATCACACATTTCTTTTCTTTGTTTTTTTTTTTTTTAAATGTTCTTCTTCTTGATTCATCCTTGGGAGTTTATTCTTCTCTCCTCTCAAAAATAAAAAGTAAAAATAGAAACCCAAGCAGTCTTTTGACTTTCATTCTCTTCCTGTCATTTTCCATTTCTTCCTACCTATTTAATTTTTTTTTTCTTTTGGGAAACCAAGGAGAGCAAGGAGAACTTAAGAGCCCTGTGTTAATTTCCCTTCTCTCGCTCAACCAGAGAAGAATCCATTGCAAAACCCAGCTCCCAACTATGCACATGTGGGCAGTGCATGTTACGGACGGTCCTTGGCCAATGTGCCTGCCAAGTTCGCCTCCCCTGCCACCCAGCATACTCCTTCCCTCAGCTGGTGTCTGTTGAGGAATTGCTAGGCCATCTTAATATAGATGTGAACAGCCCCACATCAGCTGTCAGCTATAGAAAGAGAATTTTTCATCAGACGAAGCATTTCAAATACAAAAGATTTAGGAGTTACCTGGACAATTTCCTCCAAATGTTAGTGAGGTTAAGTGTGACTTCACTGTATTTGCATATCTTTGTACAGAATTTGATTCTATTGAAGCTGTGCTACCTGAAGCACACCTGTGACCTGAAATTCTCTTCACACCTTGGGCACGGTGTCTGGGCCAGCAGCATCAGCATCATCCAGGAGTTTTGTAGAAATGTAGCGTGTTGGGTCCTATCCCTCAATCTACTGAATCAGAAATTTCACTTTAACAAGATCGCCAGGTGGTTCACATGCACATCAGGGTTTAAGAAGCTCAGTTAACACCAAGTGCGTACGAGGCCCCTGGGATTTGGGTTGGCGAAGTGATGGGGGCTGCACCTGCTAAGCCTGCTGCTTCTGTTGCACGCTCCCTCTGCCGGGTGGTTTGTATCTCTGGGGTGTCACCAGGCCCCCCCCCATCCATTCTGCATCCCTAACTGTCTTTGCCTCTCCATCTGTTGGCTACGCTGGACTGCTGGGGCGTTGGTCTCTACAAAGGCAGGTGACACTGGTGCACGGGCTGGCCATGCTCTTCCCTCCCTGCCAGTCCGCCCTGTACCTGTGTGAGTTGTTGTCACGGAGACTGACGACTTGACATTTACAGTTCCTTTCCCAGAGAGGAGCACAGACATTTCACAAAAGCTGCATGTAATCCTCCTCAATCCCCTGCAGAAGGGGAGGGAGAATGCATTTTAAAATAATCCCATTTGATTCATCCCATCTATCTGGTATTCTCTTCCCTTTTGGAATGGATGGAAAACAAATAACTAAAGATGCACTGCCCCTGAGGGAAGTGTGTGTGTGCATGTGTGTGCGCATGTGTGCGTGTGCATGCCATATTTTTTAATTTAGACAAGGCATCTAGGTTTAAGCAACTTCTGAGACAACTTCAGATTCTTCATAGAATTTCTTCCAAGTCTGTGATGATAGGCATTTGTCTGGCCATTTCATGGCCCACACTGTAAACCCAGGCTACGTCCCCAAAGCCATTAACCCCAAGCACACATATTCCCACAGGTGCATGGGCGGGAGACCACGTGTAGTGAATGGGTCCCTTGAGCCTTGGGCCAGCTTCACACTGAAGATACAAACGCAGACCACATCGCTCGTCTGGCAGCAGGGACTCTCCACACCGAGGCTGTATAACCACTTCTCCAAACACATACCTGTGCATCTTAGTGCCTCTTTTTATCTGCATTTCTCATACTCCCAAGCAGCTTCCAACACAAGGCCATTAGTTTGGAATCCTGAGTTCCTCCTTTCTTTTCTTTCAGGCCGACAAGAACGTGGTGGGACAGCCCCTGGCTGGCACAGGCAGTGAACTTCTTCCAGACATCAAGGGTTCTGGTCAGTTTGTTGTGGTTTTGTTCCTCTGAATGACCTGACAGGGTCCTGAATAACCTCAGGCTCATCTGCTTGACACTCAACACCTGAGCCCAATGAGGAGCACAGTGTCTGGAAGCTTCCAGAGGGATCACATCTCCTGTCGGGTCATTGTTGGGCATCATGCCTCCTCCCTGCAGTACTTGTGAGAGATGTCAGAGTGTGTGTTTCCTGACAGGTGGCATCGGGCCCAGGATTTTAAAAATACCTGCAAGAACAAAAAAGAAATGCACTATCCTTCTACCTTAACGTGGCCACAGACAGTTTCTCATTAGCCTTCTAGAAGTGCCAAGTAAGAAAGATGGAAACGGGCAGCTAAGGAATAGGACTGGATCTCTCACAGGCCCCTGTCTGAGGTTGTTAAATGAAGCATCGGGCCCTCTGAAAGTCTCTGGGGTAGCCTCTGTAAGAACAGAGCCGCCCCTGCCCCGAATGCAGCACTGAGCTGTATAGGACATTTGCAAACTCTAGGAATCTTAGTTTCTCTCAAGAAGCTCCCACCTATCACCAGATTGAAATAACAGCTTTCTCTCCTAGCCACAGAATGCAAAGTGGACTCTCAAAAATGAAACATTTTATTCCATTTAGTTTAAATCCAGTTAATCCAGCAGAAAGAGAGAGCATAGGCATGTATTCCCAACAAGGAGGAAGGCCACTGTTGTACTGAGTTCCAGCAGGGAGGCGGAACTGAGACTCTGGCCCAGTATGTGACTTTTCTGTGAGTTTCAGGGGGTTGAAAAAAAATCCAATTTGAATATTTTAAGATCCTCAGGAGGATCTGGCTGGTAACAGGGAGTGACTTGCTACCCACAGATTAACTCAAATGGAAAATAAGGTCAGTCTAAATGACCCTCATGCATATTTCTGGAATAGTCCCAAAATGGAATGTCCTTCTCTCACTGCATTTTCTAACACTGTTCTTTAAATCTACTAAAGAACAAGATCTAAGAACATACCGCATTTTAGGCCTTAGTCCTAATTCTGCCCATATTTAGCTACCAGATTGGACAGCATGCAATCTTAGATTAATCACTGCAATTTCAGTTCCGTGCAACAAATATTTGCTGTCCCTACTGAGTGCCTGGGAGCTCTGTGGAGGATACCAGAGTGTAAAACCCAGTTTCCTACATGAAGGTGTATGCCATGTAAAGCCAGGCTGGCCTTCCTTACCCAGCAGTCAGCCTTAGTCTGGAGTCTCATTCAAAGGAATGCAGCCGGGAGCATCTGGTTGGCTCAGTCGGTAGAGCATGTGACTCTTGATCTCAGGGTTGTGAGTTTGAGCCCCATGTTGGGTGTAGAGAGTGCTTAAAAATAAAATCTTTAAAAAAGAAAAGAAAAGAAATACAGCCAGAACTAACCAAGAAGCAATTTTTATCTTTACTGAAATCTATTAAAATTGTCCAGAGATCACACTGGTAACACAACACACACCAAAACTGACTGAAACCAGCTTTTCCTTCCAGTTTTATCCACAGAAGAATCATATTTGTGTGTGCATTCATATGCCTTGCACCTGCCTCCAAAGACCCTCTTTTCCCTCTCCAAGATCCCCAAACCTCTCAAACTCAACTCCCACAAAATGTCTTCTCTGTCTCCCCTCCCACTGTCTGTATCCACTACTTTTCTCTTGTCAGGAGTTCTTTGATATTTCCAGTGTAAACCTGGCTGGCTTCTCCCAACTCGTCTGGTCTCCCCATCGTCCACAAGCAATAAGTGCTGGTCCAGGAGCCTGCCTGGCAAAACACAGTTGTCCTCAGGGAAGTAGCACCACAAGCTGAGGGCAGAAGGGATGCTATGAGTATTTAAATGATAGTTTTTTCCCTATTAGGAGGGAACTATTTAATAAATATTAATTGGATACTTATTTTAGGGGCTGAACCACTGCCCAATATGAACTTTATTGATAAAAAAGACATGGTCCCTGCCCTCAAGGAGCTTACTCTCTACAGGGGAAGGCAATTCCCAGTAATTGAATAATTACTCGTGTGATGAAACCTGCAGCCACCAGCGTGGTAAGACCCTAATGCAGATGTCCCAAATGATGTAAATTAAAGAGGTCACATCCCATTCCATACCCATTGTTAAGTGCAGAGACCTCTTCAAAATGTCTGCAAAATTCCCAGGGAGAGGAAAATGGAAGAAGGAGATATACGTTCCTGCATCTGCTGATTTCTCTCCCATTTCCTGCCTCTGCTGAATCCCTGTTCTCTGCTCTATGCGTTGAGGTCAACCCTTTGTCTCCCTGATTCCCCACTGAAGCAACAAGGGAACAATGCCTGTGGATGTGTAGCAAAACTTTTGCTAAGGTTTTCTAAGTCACCGTCAAAGAGTTATATCCCTGCATGACAGAGCGAATAACTTAAAACTATATACTGGTCATCTCATCCTAAAAGTCCTTTTGGCCACCATGGCACAGGGAGTTTGTGACCTCTCTATTTCAGTTAGCACTTAGACACTGACCATCTTGGTGTTTCTCATGTGTGTGTGTCGATTGCATGCAAATGTACATGCACGCGTGCACACACACACACACACACACAGTCTAATTCTAAATTCCTCTTACTGTATTATGCACAGAAATTCAGCTCTCTTCTCTCTTTATACCCAGACTCAGTCCCAGCCAAACCCTAGATAACAAAAACCTTCAGGTAGTCAGATAAGCAAAACAGCTAGCTATATGTTCAAAAGCAAAAAGAACCACAAATGTATATAGTCTTTCCTCTAATAGGATCTACCCTCTTTTGTTAAGTAACAAAAAAAAAAATTTTACACCAACACTGAATGATATAAAAGTTGTCCCTTTCTACGTAATAAGATTAGACCAAATACTCTCTAAGACCCACTAGAATATAATCTCCAAAAGAGCAGAGACAGTGTCTCTTATTTCTGCTATACCCAGGATCTACAATTCTCTATCAACAAGTGTTTTTTAAATAATTTGTTAAAATCTCTTTTGGTCTGACATTGTGTGATCCTTTAATATTTGCAATTCTTCATTTTTATTTTTCACTTCATACCTTTCTCACATATGGAGAAAGAATAGAAGAAAAGTTTTAGTCCAAAGAGTTAAAGCATTATATTTGTTTTATTACTGTATCAGGATTATTTCAGCTATGAGTAACTGAAAAACCAGCTAAAAAAGGCTTAAGTGATAAGGAAATTTATGATTTCACTGAATGCAGAGTTTAAAGATGATATTGCCCCAGGATTAATCAAGGCAGCAGCTTGGCAACATTATCAATATTCAGGTTCTTTTCATCTTTCTACTCTGCCATCCTCAGTGAGGTCCTTAAGAACATCTCATAGCTGCAAAATGGCTGCAGCTGCACCAAACATCATATTCACACACAAAGCCCTTCTCTGGGTCCTTTGTGAGGAACAAAGATAAACTTCCCAAAAGCCAGTCTGTAGACTTACCTCCTATTTCACTGGCCAAAATCACATTCCATGCTCAGTCCTAAGCCAATCAATGGCAAGGGAGATAAAAGAACAATAGATGCCTAAGACCAATCAGGATTCAGTTCTGGAGTTGGGACACCAGAGTCCTGGAAGATCCCAAAGTCCCTGAAGAGCATGGCCACTTTCTACCCGAACAAAATTAGGGTGATAGCAAGAATAAAGGAAGGCATGTTGCTGGAGAGTCAACCAACAGTATATGTCATAATTACTATAATAAAAAAGCCATTGGGAATGTGGTGAGAATTATTTTGGGGGGGGAGGGGTTCATCACTGATGAACCCAAAATTGTCAATATTGATACATTAATCTTTTTTTCCACAAACCTTTAATCAGATTTTGTCCAAAGTAATGGGGAGTATGAGAGAAAAAATTGTTAATGTCTCCCTTACTTTCATTATATTATCCTGTTTTAACTGAAAACTTTCTGAGGAATGTATCCCCATCCCCTATGCCATGGCACTGAAACAAACAAAAACCATATGCAATGGATTGCACCAAACTCTAGGAGGCTGTTATTTATTTCAAACACCATATAACCCCCCTCTCAAAAATATTATCTTGTGAAGTTTCTCTCCTGGATTCCAAAATAGAACACATAAGAGCTGGTCATTAATTCTAGTGACCACAGCAAACAGTGACAGACAGTGAGGCTGTAAGTACAAAGTGTCAGGCCATGTAGTGGAGATGCAGAGAGAAAGACAACAAACCCTTCTCCATCTCCACTGTCCTTGATAAGTCAAAGACTCTCCTGGATGCAAGTGACAAAAATCTGACCTGAATCATCTTAAATACAAGACTTGCATCAATTTATCAAGACATTCTCTGTGATTCTCCATAAAAAGGAAACTTCTTCCTAATTCAAATGTTTGTATCATCTTCTTTTAGGATTTTTTCTGAAAGAGCAAAAAGTTTAAAAGCTTCCTACTTGCCAAATAGCACAGCATGATAAATATTATAGCACCCAAATTACCATCAGCAGAGTCCCAGTCGCTTGCATCTGCTTGTGTGTGGGGTTCTCTTTACAATCAATCAGGTGTATTGAAAAGGTCTTTGTGATGCAGACGGGAACAAAAGTCACCTGTGTTTTTCAGTTTACTCTAATTTGTACACAAGATATAATTTGCTACACCGCAGGTCTCTTGCTCAAAGAGATTCAAAACAACAAAAGCAAAAATAATCACTACTATTCTGAGAGTGAGATAAGTGATAAAGAACCTAGCTGTGATCAGCTGGGAATTACATTAAATCTAAACCATACAAAGGAGCAAAGATTTTTAGTGGAGGAAAATGCCTAAAGGTTTATCCACTGTAACCCCTCATTTCATAGATGGTGAGGCCAGTGGCCTTGTAGTTAACATGGCCAATTGAATACATAAGTTGATTTTCATTCCCTTTTCATACCCAATTAGACTATTAGTAAAGGAACACAAAAGGTGTAAGCCCACTAGGAAAAGAGAACAGGAGAAGAGACATAGTACACAAGAAACCAAAGTGGAATAGACGAGTGGTGGTAGGTTAGCAGACAGAGAAATCTGGAAATTAAGTGCCTCTAGAGGGAAATCCAATAGTGAGAAAACATGCTTCTGCCTCTAAACTCCCAGAAAGGCATGGGAATTGGTGATACCAGTTACCTCAGAAGGCATGGGAATGAAGATCCAGAAAATTGATTAAAAGTCAGGATAAGGAGCTGGTGTATTTCCAAGGTCTCCTTCCCAACTCTTCTCATCCTCCGCTTTGTCACAATGTGGGAAGCTACCACTCTAGAAACACTGAACCAGAGGAGCTAGCTACATACTAGGGCAACGGAGGGAGGGATGAGGCACAACAGGGAATTACACTGGATTAATAACAATGACAACAATGACAATAAAAATGGGTAACTTACTGAATACTCATTGTTTCAAATACCTCAGGCACTTTATAGATATTAATCACTTAACCCTAACAACTATCCCATAAAGTAGATACTGTTAGTGCCCTCATTTGTAAAATGAGGGCACAGGTAAACACAACTCAAAGTGACCGAGCAGAACTTTATATCTTTTAAAATTTATTGATTTTTTAAAAATTTACATCCAAGTTAGTTAGCATATAGTGCAATAATGATTTCAGGAGTAGAATCCAGTGACTCATCCCCTGCATATAACACCCAGTGCTCATCCCAACAAGTGTCCTCCTTAAGGAGGACACTACCCATGCCTCTACCCATTTAGCCCATCTCCCCACCCAAAACCCCACCAGCACCCCTCTGTTTGTTCTTTGTATTTAAGAGTATCTTATGTTTTGTCCCCCTGTTTTTATATTATTTTTTCTTCCCTTCCCTCATGTTCATCTGTTTCGTATCTTAAAATCCTCATATGAGTGAAGTCATATGATATTTGTCTTTCTCTGACTAATTTCGCTTAGCATAATACACTTTAGTTCCATCCACGTTGTTGCAAATGGCAAGATTTCATTCTTTTTGATTGCCAGGTAATTCTCTCTCTCTCTCTCTCTCTCTCTCTCTCTCTCTCTCTCTATATATATATATATATATATATATACACCACATCTTCTTTATCCATTCATCTGTCGATGAACATTTGGTCTCTTTCCATACTATGGCTATTGTCGTTAGTGCTAAGATAAACATTGGGGTGCATGTGCCCCTTCAAATCAGCATACTTCTGTCCTTTGGATAAATACCTAGTAGTGTCATTGCTGGATTGTAGGGTAGTTCTATTTTTAATTTTTTGAGGAATCTCCACACTGTTTTCCAGAGTTTGCATTCCCACCAGCAGTGACAGCAGAACTTTAAAATCAGTAAGTCTGACTTTAGCATCTGATTATTAATTACCATAAAGAGGATGATCATACCCCAGTCATGGTTTCCAGAAAGCCATGATTCAGATGTACAGGACCAATCATAAATTCAAGTGTTCATCATTATAGAGGTTGAAGAACCACAGAGAAAAGACCTACAAGTCCTGCCTGATCAAAGTGACCAGTCAGCCCAACCCACTGAGAGCCCAGAATTATGACTCAACTTTTTTAAACCTTACAACTTAATATGAACCGACAACCAAGGACACCATACATTTGAGGAAAGTCTGTAATGTGAAAAAGAGGAACCAAAACAAATTGAAGAGAGGCAGTTCAGAGAAAACAGAAACAATGTGCAGAAGAAAATTTTTAAAAAACTAGAATATTCTCAAAGAAATAAGAAAAACAATAACATCCCAGAAAGAAATGAAGAATGATATTTAAAAAAAAAAGAAATAGAGGTGCCTGGATGGCTCAGTTGGTTAAGCATCCAAATCTTGATTTGGGCTCATGGTTTGTGAGTTTGAGCCCCATATCAAGCTCCATACTGACAGCATGAAGCCTGCTTGGGATTCCCTCTCTCCCTCTCTTTCTGCCCCATCTCTCTCTTTATCTCTCAAAATAAATAAGTAAACTTAAAAAATAATAATAATAAAAGAAATATACATGTAAACAAGAAAAAATCTTTTAATTTAAAAAATGACGCCAGAAATTTTTAAATTTAAATAGAAAAATTGGAAGTCAAAGTTGAAGAAATTAGAGAATAAATAGATACATGAACAAATAAAGGGAAAATAAGACAAGAAATCTGCATAATCAATCTAGTATTCTAATATTTTATCAGTAAGAGTTCCATAAAGAATCCTTCCCCCACCCACCCCACCCCCACACAGAGAAAAGGGAGGAGAGAATTATCAAAGAAATAATACAAGAAAATATCCCAGAACTGAAAAAAATTTTGAAAAGGGCCTATTGACTATCCAGCATAATAAACAATAAGAAACAACTCCAAGGTACATCATTTTAAATTTCAGAATATCTGGGATGAAGAAAAGATCAAAAGAAACTTCACAGAGCAAAAAAATAACATGTATAAAGAATTAAGAATCAGAACAACATTAGATTTCTTAAGAGGAATTCTAGAAGTTAACAGACAGGAAAGAAATATCATCATAACTCATAATTATGAGGGAAAAGGATTTCCAAACTAGCTTTTGCTATTTCTCCAACCTCTCTTGCTCTGCCTTGGCCAACCCAATCAAACTTGCAACCAGCTTCAAATCTGGAAGAAATTAAGTAAATCTCCAAGAGCACCTGGATTGGCCTGTACTGGACTTGGCAGGTGTGGCAACACAGGCCAATCCTGGAACCCACCTCTGCTGCTGTTGCCATTCCAAAGAATCAACTCCGGGCACCTTTTCTGTGGGGATGTACATCATCTCTTGCAGACCCAGACCATTCCACCTTTATGATAGATTTCCAAAATCTGACCTTTTGGAGCTAGTAAATTAATTTTTCTATTTTTAATTGCTACCCTAACCAACTACCACAAATATTGTGATTTTTTTTTAATTTTTTTTTTCAACGTTTATTTATTTTTGGGACAGAGAGAGACAGAGCATGAACGGGGGAGGGGCAGAGAGAGAGGGAGACACAGAATCGGAAACAGGCTCCAGGCTCTGAGCCATCAGCCCAGAGCCCGACGCGGGGCTCGAACTCACGGACCGCGAGATCGTGACCTGGCTGAAGTCGGACGCTTAACCGACTGCGCCACCCAGGCGCCCCAAATATTGTGATTTTTAACAACACAAATGTATTATCTCACAGTTCTGTAGGTAGAAGTCCAAGTAGATTAGACTGCTTTCTCAGCTGTGGGTCTCAAAAGGCTGAAGTCGAGTGTAGGCCAACCCGAACACTTTATCTGGAGACTCTGGAAGAGAATCTGCTTCTGGATGCATTCACTTGGTTGGTATAATTCAGTCCCTTGTGGATGTGGGGCTGAGGTCCCCACTTCCTTGCAGACTGTCAACCAGAAACCTTTCCCAGCCCCTATAGATCTCCCTTTGTTCTTTGCACAAAGCCCCCTTCATCTCAGGGTCAGCAACAGTGCAAGTCCTTCTCGCCCTTGGACTCTCACTGATTTCTCCTTCTGCTGCTTCTCTTCTACCTCCAGCCAAAGAAACTTCTCTGCTTTCAAGGATTCATAGGATTAGATTGGGGTCATGCAGATAATCCAGGATGATCCCCCTACCTTAAGGTATGTAACCTTAACACACCTGCAAAATCCCTTCCACCACGTTACATAATGTGCTCACAGGTTTCATGATTAGGATGTGGACATTCTCAGGGGAACCATTCTGCCTATCACAGTTTCTAAAGAAAATGAACTAAGTTTACTATGGCAATAGATAAATCTATTTGGTCCCTGGCTCGTCACATTGGAATAGGAGCATTTGTACTTTCACATGTATATGGTAAGACCAGCAATTACTAATACAACAAAATCTGAGTGCCTACTATGTGAAAACACTGGTAAGCATTGGGAACTCACATGACGAAAACACAGAGTTCACTCTCAAGATTCTCACAATCCAAGAGAAGAGACAGAAAAGTAATCATAAACATATGTGGAAAATACAGTGTAAGATAAACTAAAGGGTTTTTGAAAGCACAGTAGTGGGGCACCACCCCAGCCTTGGGATGGGGAAAGGTTTCTTTTTTTTTTTTTTTTTTAATGTTTATCTATTTTTGAGAGAGAGAACGAGAGAGAGAGAGAGAGTGCCAGCACATGAGTCAGGGAAAGGCAGGGAGAGGAGGGGACAGAGGATCCAAAGTGGGCTCTGTGCTGACAGCAGGGGCTCAAATGCAGGGCTTAAACTCACGAACCCGTGAGATCATGACCTGCACCAAAGTCGGACAATTAACTGACTGAGCCACCCAGGTGCCCCCAGGGGAAGGTTTCTTGAAGGAAGTAACACTGAAATGAATTTTCAATTTTCAATGATAAGCAGGAGTAAGCCAGGAGGGCTATGGGGATTAGAAAGTTGGAAAGAGGGAAAAAGCAGAAAAATATAAACATTCACATACATATACATGCAAGTATTTTAGAACTCAAAATGAACATCTGGAAAGCAAGGACTCTTCTCTTACAAACACTGTAGGATGTTCTGGACAGAGTTCCTAGAGAATAGTATGAATATTAAAGAAAACTACGTCTCCTCTAACAATTTAATAACACATTATATTAATACAGCATCCCAATATTTTCTGAACACTTGCATACATGTCATTTTATATTTCATCAGCCCTGTGAGGTGAGACAAGCACGTATTGTTATTCCCATTTCATGGATATGAAATATGGAGTTCAGAGGAATTAGGGACTTGATCAGAGGTGACCTGTCTCCTGACAGGACTCCAATCAGAAACCAGACCATCCAGACCCAGTTAGAAAATCCAGTATTTATTTTTCACTGCGCTGGGCCACATTCTATTTGACAAGTTCTGTTCAATTTGTTAGCTCTTTGCTTCATTTTTTAAATGCATGTGATATAATTATGGATTTATGAGATACCTGAAAAAACACCAATTGATTCTTACTTTTTGCCTTTGAGCTTATCACACAAAAAGGAAGCAAAATTATACCCTTACTTAGACATTATTGCTTTGTTGATTTTTATGTGTCCCCAAAATGAATAATTTTTGTTGTTCTACTACAGTTATTAAAAGAAATAGAAGATCTGATCCACAGAAACACTGTGATTGTCGCAGGGAAGCATATCCTAGAGGGCATGCAGGCTATTGATATTCTCTCCTCAAGCCGGAAACTCTCTGGAGATCCATGAGAAACACAGAATCACAACAAAGACTGGAAAACAAATGGATGGAATCAGAGACGGTTGCAGACACGTAAATAGCTTTTCACGCTGTTGCCATTTCAGTTTGAATTCTACTTTAGTTTTGCAAATTGATGGGGGGGAAAATCTAGTTTTTATTTCAGTGTGTTTAACTTTTCAGTTAAAGACCACAGAGTAGGTTTCTACACTCGAAATGGTTCCTTTTGGTTGCTTTATTAAAAATCACAAAGCTCCTTCCCCCCCAAAAAAGAGGCCCATTCGTTATATTGCAATGTTAAGAGCAAAATCAAAGGAGAATGTGTGACTTTCTTTGCACAGAAGTTTTAATATTTTCATAAGGATCCTCTCTTCGGCTCCTCAAGCATTTGCCTTTCATTTTGTTTTATTGAATTAGGCTGCAAAGCACTCGAGCATGAAACTCTTTGTCATCTCTAACCAGGCTTCCATTGATTCCACGTATCCATATGCCTCGTCTTGGTATATTAATCTATACATCTATTGCACTGAAAGAGAGAATTCTCTAATTTATTATGTAAAAGGATAAGCCAACTCCAGAGCCCATTTGCATGCAGGTATGCTTAAAAGTAGATTTGTTTCCTCAGACTTAGAGCTGGCTTCTTTAGTGGCATTAAACCAAGGGAAAAATGAAATTACATTGTGATTTTTACGGTGGATTATACTACAACTATGACAAAAGCAGGCCAATATCTCGGCTTTTATTTCTTTAAATATAAGCAAATTTGAATACAAAGAATTCTAGATCAGTATAAGCAAAATTCCGCACATACACCCCCTCAGAAATGCAAATCACACAATTAATTCACCACCTGCTTCTCATTTGGGTCGGATTGCCCACAGCCCAAAGCAAAGGATTTGCTAGGGTGGTGAAGATCTTTATGTGAGTGGCCAAAAAATTTTTCCTCCTAAATATTACTCTTCCAAATATTACTGAAAGAAATATATAAAATAGGCAATAACGTAATCAAGAATTTCAGAGTCAGAAGACCTTAGCTATTGTTTACAACATATCGCCAGCTTAACCTTTCTTCAGTGTTCTTGCATCCCAAGCAACATAATTAATATGTCCTGAAGGCCCTCTTCTTGGTTACAGAAAGTTTTTAGGTATGCTTTTAAGCTTCTCTTTTACTTTATTCTGATTCAGAGTTATCTTCTCTACTAACAGTAAGTACCTGGTTTGTCCATCACACAAATATTTATTGAGTGCCACCTCTGCACTAGGCACTGTTCTATGTGCTGGGGGTATAGCGATGAGCAAGTCAGATGAGAACCCTGCTGTCATGGAAGATGGACTGCAAACACATGAATACATTAGAAAAGGGATCTGAAGAAAATTCAGTATGACAATGTGAAGACACTGTCTTCACTCTGCCTACCATAGTTTCTAAAGAAACCACCCCCCATTAGATGGGGGGTAGTCAGCAAAGACCTGAGCTGAGACCTGAATGACAAGAGCCAATCAAATGCAGTTGGGGATAGAGGATGTACTCTAGACAAGGCAACAGCCAAGTGCAAAGGCCTGAGGTATAAATGAGACCTGAGGCTGGTCCACTCCAGCTGGACAAGAAAGCAATACATCCACCACTGAGCCTCTGAATACAGAAGTGAAAACTTCCACTTCTATCCTCAAAGAGCTCAGTCTAGTGGCAAAGATAGGCAAACAATTTGAATATAATTCAATAAGTGCTCTGACAGTAGTGTGTACATGGTGTTAGGGGACAGGAAAGGAGAGATCAGGTAGAGTCGTGGAAGCTGTCATAAGTTAGGTGCCAGCCAATGCGGGTTTTCATCCTGGATCAACCATTAATTAGCATGAACTTTGGCAGGTGAAATTTATTCATGTATTCATGCACTCAGTCAACAAATGTTGAGTAAGCATAATATTCTAGGACTATGCTTATGTGGGAGATCTACATTAATTATGCTTTTGGTTAAGAGGAATAGAAAGTCAACTGAAAAAGCTCAAAATGGCTTAAACAAAAGAGATTTCTTGATTTGTATAACTGAAAAGTCCAGGAGTTTGGCTTCAAGTATGGGCTAGTCTAAGTGCTCAAACAATAAATCTCTCTTTCTTTCCACTTCTTTCTTTCCCTCTTTTTCTCTCTCCCCAGATCCCAACTCTACTTTTTGTATATTGTCTTCAGTCTGTGGAAGGAAGTTTGATGTGACTTATATCCTCCCAAATTCAAATCCAGAAGAAAAGAAAAAAAGCTTCTTCCTCCTCAGCAGTTCCAACAAATGTCCTAAAATTGACGGACAGGTTTAGTCATGCTTTTGTTCCTAGAACAATCACTCTGAGCAGGGGAACTATTGTTCTGACTGACCAGGTCTGGGTCACATCCTATCCTAGGAAGTCAAGGATTTAGTAAATCTACGTGAACCAAACGTCTTGAGATGGAGGGAGGGATGATTCTCCAGGATATAGATTACAATACCAGAAAACAGGGCAAATGAAAGCTGGGCAAGCAAAACCCACAAATGTCTATTATAGGACTCAAGGCTAAATGGGCATTGTCCCTAGATCAAAGAACTCAGTCATGTGACAGAAATAAACTACTCCCCCCAAAATCATAATATAATGTGATACATACCTTACTAGCTGTGCACATTTAAGCTTCAATGGTGTCTTTAATTCTTGCCAGTGTTGGGTACATGAACTGTCTTTCTTTTGTGTCTCCCTCCCTGCAGGACCCATTGCTCAGATTCTTCTCAACCTGTGCATTGGGATTCTCAATACCTTCCCACCAATTCTGCTCCCCTTTCCTTATCTTTCCCTCAGTTTTTCTATAGGTCCTTTTAATCTAACATTGAGAATTATTAGTTAAAATCAATAATTTTACTTTCTTGAATTTTTCAAAAAGACAAGTTTAAAAAACAACCATGTCATCCTGTCCCATAGCCAAAAACTGAATAATCCCTTTACCCACAAGCATGTGAAGATAAAGGATCTCTTCACCCACCATATCTAGCTACCATTTCTCAACCTAAGATGTACAAAACTGTGGGCCTCCAATTACAGATAACTTTGCTTACATTTTGCACATAATTAAAATTTTCCTGCCCTTTGCAATTGTATTCCATCTCTCAGCTTGATTTCTTTAATTTGTCCCGTATCTTAAAAGGGCTCTGTTCAACATTTGGTATTTGATAGATCCCATGGGTCTTTGTTGCTGACAACAATGCTGCCATCTCTATGCCTGTTTTATAGTCAGATACATATGTGTCCCTAATTGCTTTCATTTTTAATGGAAATCTGATGAGGAAAGTTCTCAGATTTTCTAAAACTTTCATCATAAAGTAACTCCCTGTCCTAGAATTGTACTCAAAACCATAAGTCATTTTAAGATAGGCTGGCTGAAGTATGAATTTTGTCCATCCCCATATTTGTTTAATATAAAAATCAATAATGCCACCACTCTGCACATTTATCTAATGTAATAATCAATACTAATACCTTTCCTGGTATTTACTTAATATAATAATCAATAACAATACTGTTTGTTTATTTGATGCCATTGATCAAGGAAGAAGACCAAATCTATGTGTTTTATTCACCCTATGTACATTCAGACTGGGCCATCCACTGCTAATACCTCCCTTCTCTTTCTTACTTCCCACTCTCTAGACCTGAGCAGAGAGAGCATCCTTCCTTGTGAAAGGTGACAGTCAGTCAATTATCATTTTTTTGTGACGCAGCCAGAAATTGAGCCTCTCTCCACATTATTCTAGGTACTGTGAAGGAAACAAAGAAATATAGTGTAATTTACTCCACATCTGTTAGAGTAAATAGCAGCTGCTACAACACATAAGCTCCCAAAGCCAAGTGGCTGGAGTAACTTGATAAGTTGGTTGCTTACCATGAAACAGTATAATGTTTTATGGTTGATGGAACACTTCCATATAATACTTCAGAGACCTAGGCTTCTTCCATATTACAGATCCACCCTCCCCTAGAATCTCCCAATCCTCTGCATTCAGCCAGCACATAGGGAAAGAGCATGGAAAACCATGTGTAGGATGTTTTAATAAGTCAGACTAGGTGTAGCATTGATTCCTTCTGCCTACATTCCTTTGGCTAGAACTCAGTCCACATCTAAATGCAAGGCAAGGCAAGATAAGAATATGGTCTAGCTATATGCCCAAGAGGAAGGGAAAGGATTTGGTCAATAATTAGCCAGTCTCTGCCACCATCTCATCCTTGAGTTGCTTATAATTCAAAGAGGAAACAAATGAAGTATTATACACATGATTAAAAGGGAGAATCATTAGAGACTGGATTAGTCAGGGAAGGCGTTCTAAGGAAAGACTTTAAAAATAGGTAGAATTTGGAGATAAATAGGCAGCACCATCCCAAGAAATAAAACAATACAGTATATGCAAAAAAAGAGGTAGAGAGATAGGTATGCATTAGGCAGAGGAATATGAGGGGGCCCATGCAGACAATTTTGCAAAGTCTATGTCGGGAAGGAAAAAACAACATACCTGGCTAAAAAGACTGGATAAAACTACCTCAATTAGGACCATGATTCTGCCACCTTGAACACATGTTTGCATTGCATTAGGATTCCTCTGGTCCAGCCAAAGGGCCCAGTGTACTTTACCACCTTTTTCTAAGTAATCTCTAAATCTCAGCTGACATTTCAAGTTTGAGTGGAAAATGTTGACATTACCTAGAGGGTGTCCCTCACTAATTTTGAGCTTCTCAAAGAACAAAGAAAAAACAAATAGCAAATTCTAAGAGACTATGATTAACCTAAGTAATCATCTCACTTGTGAATTAAACTAGTCCTTGTAATACTATGAAACTAAGAAGTCATTGAGAATGAGACGTTTCAGTTGAGAACACATAGGAGTAGATAGTTAAATATCTTGACCATGGGCATGACATTACCGCAAAATCAAAGTAGAAATTAAAAGCCAGTAGTTCTCTCTTTGGTTTATCCACTAAATAACCACAGAATTAGGGAGACCACCACTCTAATCAAATCCTCCCTATAAATTAGGAAGTTCCTAAAGATTAATTCACACATGGTCCCAGTAGAAGTCCTTATGGCTGGCTGTGTGTGTTCCTAAACCTTTTGAGGAGTACTTTCTTGTTGCCGTGGGAACATACTTCTGCCCCCATCTGCTCTGACACTTGCTCTAATACTCCAATGTGTTCCAGAGCTCATCTTATTAAACTGAAAACCACATCTTCAACTCCATCATGTTTTGTACTCCATGATATAGTACACAAATCAGGACTGTCTTGCCCCCTTGTAGAAATTTTAGGACAGTGGTTATTTACCTTTAGAGGATTTTGAATAATTTTAAAAACCCAAAGGAAGCTATGCCTCCTGCCCCTTCCCAAGAAAAATTCACATATGCATAGAAGGGATTTCAGTTATATGTG
Organism: Herpailurus yagouaroundi; assembly: GCF_014898765.1. Taxonomy (NCBI): domain Eukaryota; kingdom Metazoa; phylum Chordata; class Mammalia; order Carnivora; family Felidae; genus Herpailurus; species Herpailurus yagouaroundi. The sequence continues at coordinate 23,068,656 of NW_024412413.1, read as the reverse complement.
AGAGAGGCACTCTTAAGAACCTCTTATAATTTAAAATCCCTATTTTCAGCAACAGTTTCCCATAGGAACACCTTAGACTCCTATGTCCTGTGGGACAGCATAGCACACTAATAAAGACTATCTCTTCCTATAGCAACTCAAACTTCCCCATCTCACAGATGAGGAAAATAATGCATAGAAACGTTAGGCAACTTGTTATCATCACTCACCTCTGAGAAGTGACAAATCAGGCCTGGAAGCCCATCTATCTCCCTCCAACGACCTTGCACATATACATAACCACAATGAGATACTGTCTCCATTCCCCATCCCTATTCTAATAATATATCACTTTTATTTAAAAATTTTAAAAAAGAAAGAAATTTTTATCCATACTCCTGAGACTAGCTCTTGACAGTATGGAGTATGACACATCACTAGCACTCAATCTCCCCGCCCCCGCCCCCACACACTTTGATCAAGTTAGCAGTGGGGTTTACTTTCACACAGCCTTAGGAAGAATTCCTTACTTTCCAAAACTTAGGCAGATGCAGAATCAAATGCTGTGCCTTCCCTTTCCTAAACTCAAGCCAGGCTCCTTGGTTTCTTCTAATCCTAATAATTAAACCATCAACAAGAGGTCCCATATTTCTTTATTTTAGTCGTACTCACTTTAAGGCCATACATCAAGACAAGGTCCTCCTGGACCTACTATTGTTTTACACTCTCCAGACATTGTCACAAGAACAGCAGCATTCTCCTCTTCATTTGTTACAGCTCTGGACTCCCTAAGGTTTATAGTTAGACATACCACTAGTCAGGGAAAGACTATAATCAAAGCTCTTTCAGTTCAAGTTAATAAAAACCTTCTTTAGTTTTTAATTTAAATGTCTTCCTCTTGGTTGTATATGAGGCTAAAAGTTCAGAGTCATATCAAACTAAATTAGGAGACAAATATTTTGATCGACTTGCTTATTTTCTGTAATCTTAAGCAAACTCACACCTCACACTTTATTAGGTCAACTGTGTTGTAACTCACAATAAACCTAAACATCATTTAACACTTTTAAACTTTAATCCAGATGCATAGGTTTTAAAAGATATGCTTACTAGGGCGCCTGGTGGCTCAGTCAACTAAGCAACCGACTCTTATTCTCAGCTCAGGTCTTGATCTCATAGTTGTGAGTTCAAGCCCCACAATGGGCTTGGCACGGGGCCTGAAGCCTACTGAAAAAGTAATAATTACAAAAATTTTTAAAATAAGTAAAAGTTATGTTTATTAAGAGTTCCCTCCTGTCACCTCTCCAAGGGCTGATAGGTTTCTTTATTTTATTCCAGACTGGATATCTAGCTGCAACCACAAAGAGAGGCTTAAAATAATTTTCACCCCACCATTATCTGTGTTGGTACTTCTCAATCTACTCCAAATAAACACATATTATAAGTAAAACCACCATTCTTACTATTTAGTACAATGTAAATCAAATTTCCATCAGCCTACCCCCAAGCTATTCCAAATCAACATGTAAATCTAGCAAAAGCATTGTGTTTGCTATGTAAATTGCAAATACAACTTTAATATAGTTTCTTTTTTTATTTTTTTAAGGTTTATTTATTGTTGAGAGAGAGACAGAGTGCAAGCTGGGGAGGGGCAGAGAGAGAGGGAGACACATAATCCAGAGCTTGCTCCAGGCTCTGAGCTGTCAGCACAGGGCCTGACGCAGGGCTCAAACCCACAAACTGTGAGATCATGACCTGAGCTGAAGTCAGGTGCTTAACTGACTGAGCCACCCAGGCTCCCCAATATAGTTTCCTTAACAGGCTCTACCACCCTCCAAATAGAATTTTTATTTTATTTTTATTTTATTTTATTTATTTGTTTTGAGAGAAAGAGAGAGAGCAAGTAGGGGAGGGGCATAAAGAGAGGGAGAGAGAAATTGTGAGCGGAGGAGGTGCAGAGAGAGAGACGGAAAGCAAGAATCCCAAGCAGGCTCCACACTGTCAGTGCTGAGCCTGACACAGGACTCAAACCAAAAACTGTGAGATCATGACCTGAGCTGAAACCAAGAGTCAGATGCTTAAATGACTGAGCCGCCCACGTGCCCCCAAGAAGAAATTTTAAAGTTCATATTGGCACCACTTTTTTTTATTGCTGACTTCAGCTTTTTTTTAAGTTTTTATTTAAATTCCAGTTAGCTGATATACAGTGTTATATTAGTTTCAGATATACAATATAGTGATTTAACACTTCCATACAACACTTGGTGTTCATCACAACAAGTGCACTCCTTAATTTCCATCACCTATTTAACCCATCACACAACCCACCTCTATTCTGGTAACCATCACTTTGTTCTCTGCAGTTAAGAGTCTGTTTCTTGGTTTCCTCTCTCTCTCTCCTCTTTTTCCCCTTTGCTCGTTTGTTTTGTTTTAAATTCCACATGAATGAAGTCATACTTATCTTTCTCTGACTTATATTGCTTGCATAATACTTGCTAGCTCCATCCATGTCATTGCAAATGGCAAGATTTCATTCTTTATATGGCTGACTAATATTCCAATGAATATATATATACCATAACTTCTTTACCATTCATCAGTTGATGGACACTTGGGCTATTTCCATAATTTGGCTACTGTAGATAATGCTGCTATAAACATCACAGTGCATGTATCCCTTTGAGCTAGTATTTTTGTATTCTTTGGGTAAATACAAAGTAGTATAATTGCCGTATCATCAGTAGTTCTATTTTTAAATTTTTGAGGAACCTCCACACTGTTTTCCAAAGTGGCTGCACAAGTTTGCATTCCCACCAACAGTATAAGAGGGTTCCCTTTGTTCACATCCTCACCAGCATCTGTTATTTCTCGGGCATAGCAACTCTATGGCTTAATTCCACATTTTTCTGACCTAAAAGTACTGGGTGTCAGACCTGAATTTAGACATTATATAAGTGATGTATAAATTCATAGCCAGAAAACACATATAAAATAGTCCAGAACTATTGAAAAAAACAGACCCTTAACAAATACTTGGGTGAAAGTGCCCCAGAAAGGTGTCTCCTCAACTCAAAGTACAAACAAATCTCCTTTAAAATATATGGAAACCCATAGCCCTGAGACAGAAAGCAAACACAACAAATGGGGGAATTGAGGTAATAGAACAATCTAATGTGAGATATTTAAAATAAGTATACTAGTGGGGCACCTGAGTGGCTCAGTCAGTTGAGAATCTGACTCTTGATTTCAGCTCAGGTCGTGATTCCAGTGTTGTGGGATGGAGCCTCATGTCAGGTTCTCACTGAGCATGGAATCTGCTTAAGATTCTCTCTCTCTCTCTCTCTCTCTCTCTCTCTCTCTCTCTCTCTCTCCCCCTCTGCCCCTCTCTCTCCTCACACACTCTCTCTCTCCATAAAAATAAAATAAATAAGGGGCGCCTGGGTGGCGCAGTCGGTTAAGCATCCCACTTCAGCCAGGTCACGATCTCGCGGTCTGTGAGTTCGAGCCCCGCGTCGGGCTCTGGGCTGATGGCTCAGAGCCTGGAGCCTGTTTCTGATTCTGTGTCTCCCTCTCTCTCTGCCCCTCCCCCGTTCATGCTCTGTCTCTCTCTGTCCCAAAAATAAATAAAACGTTGAAAAAAATTTTAAAATAAATAAATAAATAAAATAAAATAAATAAAATCGCAACACTTTTCTTTAAAAAATAAAAAAATAATAAGTATAGGAAAAGTATTAACAAGATCAAGATGCTATGAAAAAAGAACAGATAGACTTAAGAAAGAAAAAAATATTCTAGAAATCAAAACCGTGGTCATTGAAATAATCAAGTGATGCCTTAAACAATAGACTAGTCATAACTGACAAATAAGTGAGTTGGAAGGTAAAGAAAACCAAAGCAATCACTGAGTATATGAAAAAAAGTAGTTATAACATACAAAAAACAAAATAAGAAGCTTTATTCAGTACACATATAATAGGGGTTTCAGGAAGAGGAAAAGTTTAATTGTAAAGAAGTAATATTCAAACATAATGGGAAAGATGTTTCCATAAATGAATAAAAACATGAGTTATCAGATTTTAAGGGACATGGTGAGTTCTTAGCAGGATGTTTTTTTAATTATTCATCATAGTAAAGCTTCAAAAAATCAGAAATAGAGACAAATTTTTAAGCTACCTGGGGAAAATGACTATTTACCTGCAAATCAACCATCAGACTGGCAATAGCTGTTTCACTACTGAAACAGCAGAAACAGATTCCAGGAAACGAAGGAAAAACATATTCAATGTTCAGAGTAAAATAACTGTCAACCTAGAATTCTCTACCCAATGAAGCTAACATACAAAACAATGAGAGTAAAATGAAGATATTTTTAGACATACAAAAAATAAAGGATTTTGCTACTCATAGACCCTCCCTCTCTACTAAAAGAGCTACTAAAAACTAAACCTGAGGGGTGCCTGGGTGGCTAAGTCGGTTAAGCATCCAACTCTTGATTTCAGCCCAGGTCATGATCTCATGGCTCATAAGATCAAGCCCCACTTTGGACTCATGTTGATGGCATGGAGTTGACTTGAGATTCTATCTCCTGTCTCTCTGCTCCTCCCCACGCACTCTCTCTCTCTTTTTCTCTCTCTCTTTCAAAATAAATAAACAAAACTTTATAAATAAATAAATAAATAAATAAATAAATAAATAAATAAATAACTTGAGCAAAACAGTAATAGGCAAAAAATAGAGTGGAATGCAAGAAACAATGGTAAAAAAAAGAATTCAGTTTTAATTTGCAAATCTAAATATAAAAAACTTTGTAAAACAATAATCATCATAGGGTTGTCTAAAAACACAATAGAGCTAAAATATGAGAACAATAACATGAATGATGGGGTGGGTTTAAATTAAAATTAAAACATTCTAAGATTCTTGCTTTCTTTTTTTTTTTAGGAAAATGATAGAGGGAAAATAAACCAAATAGCATAAGGGAGAAAAGGCTATGCCTTAGTTATGTGTGAGTTATGTGCAGAGGAAAGGTAGTTAAAAATTTTTACTAAAGCTTCTGACAATAAGATTATATCCTTCTCACATGATTAATACAAACTGCTTTAAATATATCTTTTCTTCCCATTAGAACATATTAGTACTTTTCTATAAATTGAAAGAGAATGGCTTTAGTCCACAACTGAAGAAAGATAGTCTGTTTCCTCTTTACCTATTTGTGAGCCAGTTCACACAGAATTAATTGTACTATTTAGTCTCCAAGATTAATATCTGTTTCTGTGACCTAAACTCTGAAATCCTCCATCAATCCTCCAATAATTCATATACTTTGCAAATCAAAAATAAAAATATACCTTTGCCTTAAAATTTAAAGTTGTAAACGTCCTCAAAAATAGCATCTCTTATAGTCACCTAAAAATTTTTCTCAAATACTCCTTTTACATTTCCTGGAAGGGTGAGGGTGAGGACTTAATTAATTAATGTTAATTATAGTTTATGAATTAATAATTACCATGATCAGTGCTGCCCTCCCTCCAAGGAATTAACTTGGAAAGTCAATTGCAGACTCTACTCTCACCTCAGGGGGAAAAATGTGCATCTGGTATTCTGGGAATTTATTTCACTAACCAGTGTTGCCTCAAAGAATCATTCTTACTAAACACAAGCTGCTAAAAACAATTTTGCTTTTTTTTATTTGGTTCTTTTGAGAGACTAAATTGCAACTCACAGAGACAGCTATTAAGGTCTGAATAGAAAATGTTTAGATTAAGTATCATACTCACATTCAAGAATCATTGCAATTGGTCCATTAAACAGCAGCATTGCAGTGTGGTCTATATTTTTATTTGCTTCATTACTTAAAACTAAATAGCAGTTATTAGCTATATCACAGTGGTTAAAAGTTCTACAGTTTACATTGTTGATGCTGAAATTTAGTTTTGTATCAACTCACTGACAATGTCTTCTATTTGTTTAATACTGATTAAGTGATAGATGACGGTTTAGTCGAATTCTCTGCTCTTCTATCAAGTTTTTTAAAAAAGAAATTTGGAAAGAATCCAATGAGAAGGGTGTTTGTATTAGTCAAAATATATGGGTTATGAGCAATAACAATTCCAAAATCTCAAGAAAAATGAAGGTTTATTTTTCCCGTGTGTTACATATCTATTGTTGGTTGGCCATGGATCTGCCCCCCCCCCCATGTCAGTCCCTCTAGGACTGAGAATGACAGAAAAACCTTTATCTGGGACAGCACAGATCTCCATAGCAGGGAGAAAATAAAGACACAACAAACCATGAGATGGCTCCATAAGCTTCTGTTGGAAGTGCCACACATGACCTCTTCTCTTACTTTATTGGCCAGAGCATACCATGTGACCAAACCAGCCTCAGCAAGAAAGAAAACGTATCATCCTCCTGCAGGAAGAGACACCACAAAGAGGGGCACCAAAATATATGGTATACAGTCATATGATACACCACAGTGACCATACTAATATTTTTCATAAAAATCAGGGAAGAATCACTTCAGTATACTATTTGTTTTCCAAGGCAATATCGGTCATGTCTATTCATTGAAGAGAAAATGTGACTCTCATTTAAGAAAAAAAATTCCAGGGGCGCCTGGGTGGCTCAGTCGGTTGGGCGGCCGACTTCGGCTCAGGTCATGATCTCACGGTCCGTGAGTTCGAGCCCCGCGTCGGGCTCTGTGCTGACAGCTCAGAGCCTGGAGCCTGTTTCAGATTCTGTGTCTCCCTCTCTCTGACCCTCCCCCGTTCATGCTCTGTCTCTCTCTGTCTCAAAAATAAATAAACGTTAAAAAAAAAAAAAAAAGAAAAAAAATTCCAGATAAGCTAAATTTATTGACTTGAACTACTAAATAGTATGACAAAGAATGAAAAAGTTATTTTCACCTGAAAAACAAACTTGGCTCAAGATTACAAAAACTAATTTTTGTATTTTCAACAAGGAATGAGAGGAATCAAATGTCCACTGTGACAGAGAACTTTATTTATTTATTGTAACAGAGAACTTTAAAGGATGTTATAATCATTTATGAAAAGAAATTTTCCAGAGAAGTCTCCTAAGAGCATTTCAGCGAAAGAAGCTTACATTTCAATTTCATTTTGCATTAGGGATGGAGAATATGCTTAAGAGGCAGAGTCTAAAAAAGTGAAGTTTAACTAATTTTGACAATTTAACACTGCCAAAATCAATTGCCTCCTCAGGTGCCCTTATGATTTGTACTTCAAAAATCTTGAGAGGTTTTAGAAAGCTAAGAGTATTCACTTAAAGTCTTAAAAATGTTTTAGTGTTGTGGACAATATTTTTTAAAAACCTAAATTGTTGAACAAATTGTCAGTGTTTAAGGCTATTTTTATTTTTATTCAGGAAAGTAAATTTTACCACAGTAGTTTCATATGATTATTGGAGCAGGATCACAAATTAGAAGCTAGATGAAGCCATGTCCCTGGTTTGTTTAAATGTCAATAATGTTTTGCTATAAGTAGCTTTGTAAATTTGGTGACCACTGATACCCTGTCTCTTTTATGACTTTATGCCAAACCCAGAATTAAATTAACATGTGCCTAGGAGGACTTCTTAAGGTTCAGATTCAGAAGGATATAGAGAAGCTTTTAGCACTAAAATCACAATGAAGATCAGGAATTAAAAATAAGTTCAAATGTGTAACTCACCCTGAAGCCCATTCATTCAATAAACATTGAATCCTGTTAGTAAGCAATTCTGTTCATCCTTGTAAGAACTTTAACATCAGCCACATCAGCTCTTCCCAGAGTACATCCTATAAATTGGTAGCTCTCTAGGATTCAGTTGATGGTTATGTGACAAACAGATTCCCTAATCAAATATGTTTGGGAAACACGAAGTTAAACAAAACAAAATAGGTTTATTTATTGAAAAATTCTCAAAACTATTAAAAGACCAATGTACATCAAAAATCTCCAAAAGAGGACTATAGCACGTAGCACCTCCCAAACTTATTTTCAATGAATACTTTTTTTTTCCCAAGGACAAGTGGGACTGGTGTTCTATGGAATGCACTTCAAAAAGTTCTCAGACTCTTGCAGATGTTTACATTAGATTATTATTGTAAACAGTGTCTGCACTTAGTGCTTTAGTCACAGTATCTGTTCAAAATTATGAAATTACTCCCTTTGGACCAAAAATGACTAATTAATCCGTAATGACCATTACACAGCTGATTCAACCATGACACTGAAAATTTCCTCTTTCTCTATCATATTTTTTTTTTGAGAGAGAGAGAGAGAGAGAGAGAGAGCACAAGTAGGGGAAGGAGAGAGAGAGAGAGAGAGAGAAAAAAAAATCCTAAGCAGGCTCCATACCCAGTGGAAGCAGACACAGGGCTTGATCCCACAACCGTGAGACCATGGACTGAGCCAAAATCAAGAGTTGCATGTTTAACTGACTGAGCCACCCAGGCACCCCTCTCTATCATCTTAAGGCCAAATTTAAAGAACTATTTGACAGTGTGACAATTGTTTCACTTTCAAGAATTTATGAACAGAGGGAAAAGAGAAAAGGACAGATTGTTCAGTAGATGTTTTCATTATCTGCATCATATTTTGCCATCCTATAGTACAGACCCAGCCAATGTGGACCCAATCTCAGAAGACCTTTCAATGACACTGAAAAAATACAGATAAATGACAAGAAGCAGAGGTTTTCCCAGAAAACCAATCTGGCTGGAATGAGATTGCTCACATTTTGTAAGAAGGATTCCCCCCGCAAAGGTCAAAGGAGTCAATAGGATTGAGATGCTGATAGTAAAGAACATAAGAGCTGAGCATCAGCAGCTCTCTTAGCCCATTTGGAGAGAAGAAACTGATGTCAGCTGACTTATCTTCTTTGCCAGTGAGAGGTATGGCATACGAGACAAAGTGATGACACAACGTCTCTATAGTTAATGACATTCTGGAACTGTGAAGGGCTGCTGGCCACCAAACCAAAGTATCTTCTCAGTGAGGCTACCCTGACCACCCTATGAATACTGCAATCTGCCCACCACCCTGCCCCTGGAATTCCTACTCACCTTATCCTACATTTTTCTATAACTCTGGTCACAACCTAACACATTATGTAATTTGCATTTTGTCTGATTACCCCACTAATTTAAGCCATTACATTTAGCACCTGTGTAATCTTCAGTCAGTTGCAGAAGTTCTCTGAACCCTAATTCCCTCATCTGTGAAATGAGGTTAGCAATGCCTAGTTCACAGAGTGTGATGCCTCATATATCCAATAAATGAAGGCCATTACTATGCATTGTGGAGGCTTCTGGGAGCAGAATATGAGAGCAAATGACCAGAGGTACACTTTGAGGAAGGAGGCTGATATTATGCTGGAGGTAGGAAATGGAGAAACAATGTGCTTAGCTCTCACACATCTCTGAGTACGTACATGTAAAACCAACATATATTAAGGACTAAAATGGACATAATTTGACCAAAGAAATCTACTGTAAAGTGAATTTGATGAATAATGCAGATAACAATAACAAGGGTAGCTGACCAATATGATGGTTTTAAAAAGGTGAGGTGGTTGCTCTAAAGACTCCATAAAATATTGTTGGTATGCACTATAAGGCATTTTTCTTTTTAATACGTCAGAATCAATACCTCTATAGTATCTCAAGGTTATTCAGGTTGTCTCCATTTCAGGCATTCTGGATGTCATTATTGACTTTACACTTGCCATTCTTTCCTGTTTCTGTTAGTTAGACTGGCCTTGGCAACAAGGGAAGACCATATGGTGCCCATCCATATGGATGGGCTGGCTGGGTTTTAGAATCTTATTCCCCATTGATGTTCCTGTTGTGTGAACAGAATAACTTCTATTTAAGAGTAGAAGATGTGGGATTCCAGCCTTGCATATTGTATCAGTTAGAAAATGTGTCCAACTGTGGGTAGCAGAGATCTGAAAAACAAGGCTTAAACAAATTAGGTGTGGTATGGTGGCTCCACGACCCCATCATGGACCTTCTCTATTCTGCCATCTTTGGCCTGTGGCTTCCTTCCTCAAGCCTGCCTCACCTTCACAAAGTGGCTCCTGGAACTCCAGCCAGCATTTTCTCATTCCAGATAGGAAGAAAGAAAGACACAAGAAACAAAGAGAGGATACCAGATAAGCCATTGCCCTTTTTTTTTTCTTATTATTAATGTAACTTTACCAGAACACCCACCTAATAACCTCTCCTTATATCCACTGGCTAGAATTCAATCATATATCCTTCCCACCTTCTGGGCAAGCTGGAAAATCTAGCATATTTTAGCTAAGCATGATGCATCTCTAATAAAATCAGGATTCCATATTTTTAAAAAGGAGATAGGGGATACTGTCTTGCCCAATTTATCTAATACTAATATCAGATACTTAATTTCTACAATAAACAGAGGAGTCATCTTGAAAAAGATGACTGTCATAGCTTGCTAATTACCTTTGTGCCCACCTAGAAATTAATCTTTCTCTTAGTTCTCCAGAGTGGTTTATAGAGATTATCTTCTTAAAGAGGCAACCCTTCCATTGGTATCTATTCCACCCTGCCAGGACTCCAACTTGGCTTTTGCAGACCAGGTCTTCATTTAGCTGACTACACAGATGATTCCAATTATTCCTCACTGGCCTCTGTAGGAGGAAACACTTCTCAGAACCCCATCGTTAGGATCACCATTGCTGCTGGACGGCCCCAGGATCAGAACCCTGCCTGCCTATTGCCTCTACATAATACATACTGTAGAATTGATATTTGGGGAACCTTTTTTGTTTTTCACTTAGAAAATTTTCTAAGAATCCTTTAAGCATTCATTAGCTCTTTCAGGCTCCCAGGGAGCAATTTTGGTACATTTCACCCTAGCCAACAACTTCTGTGAGTACCATTCCAAGGACTAATTTACTAAATGGTCCCTCAGTTGCCTGAAAGACTTACACAGCTTCAGAAAGTGCCTGACTTACTCCCATGGAGTGGCCCATCCACTGAGAAGATCTAACTGCAAAAAAAAAAAAAAATCATAGAATTCCTGTTGTTGCTAATTATTTTCTAATACTACTTGAGGAATGGGTAAGTATGAAAGTCAGCAATTTGTCCTAAAAACCAAATGTGTAGCCACCTGGGACAGAGCCACAAAAAAAACAGATACATACACATACTCCACATCTTTCCCTCTCATCCAAGTCAAATGCTTTCCTTTTGTTTTCTAAATAAAATAGAACTTGCATCCACTATGAGAAAGATAAGCCTTCAATTTTGGTTTGAATTTTTTTTTCCTCCTTCATGGAAATGGCTCCATGAAGCTTTCAACTTGTCAGATATAATCTGTTTTGGCCACACAGTCTTGAGGGGGTGACAGCCACAGAATCTGTGGTGTCAGATGAAAACTGCACAGAATGCAAAGGCAAAGGCATCACAGAGGTGATGAACATGAAGTTCCCCCTCTCTGAGAAGGGATGAACAAGACACTGGACCTGGAAGGAGCAGTTGCAACAAATGACATGGGCCTCTGTGGACAGAGTGTAGCCCAGAGCCTCAGCTGGCCATGTGGACAATTCCCTAAGGCTGCATGTCCTCACGTCTCTCTTGTCACTCCCACTGAGACATTTTGGAAAGAAGGCCAAATCATCCTTCATCAGGGTATGCTGATTCAGACAGACAGCTAAGCTGAGATGGCTTTGGTGAACACACTCTATGGGATGAAATGAGTTCCCCTGTGGTCTGCTGCCCTGTTGCTGTTAAACTGAAACCAGAGAAGCTCAGAGTTGCTAAGAGATTGTCATCTTGCTGGGGGAAGAATTTACACGATTGGCGCCCTCAGGCAAGTAGTGCTGAATCTGTCAGTATTCAAGATTGTGTAATTTTTTCAACTATTTCTTTATTTTAGCCTATGTAGAGTACAGCCTTCTCTTCGCACTCACGGAGTGGGCATTTACAGCACTGTCAGTTCTGAAGAAGAGCTCAGATTGCCTACCAGAGGTGTGGGTTCAAGGGGTGACCTAGGGGCAAAACTGGGGAAAGAAGGCAAACTGGCAGCTCCGAGAACGGACAGGAAAAGCATCAGAAAAGAGATGAGCTAAGGCAATAGTAGAAATGAGGACGTCTTCCTAGAAACTGGGAGTCATGACAGCTAGGGTCTGAAATTTGCAGAGCAGTCCAACAGTGAGTTTTGCACTAGGAATAAAGGTCAGATTAAATGGCAGGGCAGAAACAAGATGTATGTAGGTTGTATGTTGCTCAATGTGCCCTTCTTCTTTTCTGCTAATCAGAAAATTAATGTCCACATCCCCAAATGATGGAGCAGGGGCTAATGTAGGCCTCACACACCTTTGCCGTAACTTGTGGGATCAGAGGAACATCTGATTCAAACACAGCAAAATCACCAGCAGCCATCTGATTCGCTCTCTCTCTCTCTCTCTCAAATTAAAATAAAAGATACTTACTGATTGCAGCTAGTCAAATAGTGTTGGGCACTAGATCTCTAAAGTCATAGAGAATTGGGACCAGAGTCAATGCCACAACAATCCAAAGTCACATGCAAGCCAGAGTCATGGGAGAGCAGAAATGATGAGCCTTTGAAGGAAATGGGTATGGAAAGGCAAACTAAGATATGCAGGGAGTAACAAAAGTGAGAGCCCGTGTGATCCCAGAAAAAAAAAAAAAAAGGAGAAGTGGGGAAGGTAGCTGTTTTCCAGTTTTCCAGTTCCCAAGAGGTATGAATCTTATTCCCTCAGTTGAGTTCCCTGAGATCCCCTACATCCTTATAATATAACCAAAAGCCTTGATCCTGTGTAGCCCCTGACACTCAACATATATCTCATTGTTGTAACAAGCCAGTCATCGCAGACAGATTCTTTGGATTGCAAAGAACAAAGACTCACTCAGGCATCCCTAAGAGAGAGTGAATTATCATAAAGATATACAGAGAAGCTTCTGAGAACCAAGACAGGTTAAGGATGAGCTTGTCTCTGTTTCTCTGCTTCTTGTAGAGCCTTCACAGTCTGTCTCTGATGGTGCCTCTGTCCCTCACAGGGCCTTGCTCCATTCTCCTGTCTATACCAACTGGTTTATTCTTTCCCTCCACTCTGCAAAGCTTTCCTCTACCTCAAAGATTCTGCATCCTCATAGCTTTTGCTTCTTCATAACCTCAGTCTGTTAGAACTCTTCATGACCCTACCTTGCCTCACAGCTTCTCTTTATAGATTCCTTCTTCTTCAGATCTCACTGCTAACAGTATTTTCTAGTTCAACTTCAAAAGAGAGAATATGATTAGCCATGCTTATCCTTTTGCACCAGGTCATGGGTTGGCCAGCCTCTGGTTTGACTATTCTTGGATCAAAGCCCAACCCTTTTATACAACCAGCTCCAGAGTCCCACAATACAAAACATGACAGTCTAGGCCTGCCTATTTAGAATGGGCTCTAAGCAAGCAGATACCATTACAGACATTTTTAATATGCCAACCCCTCCTTGTCACAAATATCTTTGATACAGCCCACTGTCTTCCAAGAAGTAGTTAATTATGTGATAAGGCAAACTACCTTGTGATATTAACAATCACAATATTAACAACTAACAATCATGTTGTACTTTTTTTCTTTCCATTTTTCAAATTTTCTAAGTAATATGTCTTACTTTTATAATCAGGACTATCACATTATGTATTAAGAAACAGATATAGGGGCGCCTGGGTGGCTCAGTCGGTTGAGCGTCCGACTTCGGCTCAGGTCACGATCTCACGGACCGTGAGTTCGAGCCCCGCGTCGGGCTCTGGGCTGATGGCTCAGAGCCTGGAGCCTGCTTCCAGTTCTGTGTCTCCCTCTCTCTCTGGCCCTCCCCCATTCATGCTCTGTCTCTCTCTGTCTCAAAAATAAATAAACGTTAAAAAAAAAAAAAGAAACAGATATAGCATCATTCATATAAAAAGTATACATTGAGCATCAACCATGTACCAGGCTCTATGCTAAACACTGCAAATATAGCAGTGAATGTGGGGTGGGGGGGGAGGGAGGTGGGGGAAGCTTTCATCATGAAACATGGATGATCACATAATTTATCAGCAAATCAGGACACTTTTGTGAAAAGGGGGTGCTATTAATAATCAGACCAGGACAAACATGAGACTGTGCTGAATAAACCAGGACATATGGCAAATGTTGCCACTTATGTATGGCAGCTAACAGTTTAACATTCCTGTGTATTTGAGCAGAAGACTACCATATACAAGGCCTTAGCTCTCTCCTCAAAAATTAATTTCTAGGGGCACCTGGGAGGCTGGGTCAGTTGAGCGTCTGACTTTGGCTCAGGTCATGATCTCACAGTTTGTGGGTTCGAGCCCCACACCGGGCTCTGTGCTGACAGCTCAGAGCCTGGAGTCTGCTTCAGATTCTGTGTCTCCCTCTCTCTCTGTTCCTCCCCTGCTCGTGCTCTGTCTCTCTCTCTGTCTCAAAAATAAAGATTAAAAAACATTTTTAATACAAATTAATTTATAAAATCAAGAAATTCAGAGAATATGACAGGCAGGTATTCGAGGACCAGGAAGACTTTAACCATCCACATCTCAGCACCCTCATCCTACACTTTAGAAAACATCCAGGGCTCAGGGGCGCCTGGGTGGCGCAGTCGGTTAAGCGTCCGACTTCAGCCAGGTCACGATCTCGCGGTCCGGGAGTTCGAGCCCCGCGTCAGGCTCTGGGCTGATGGCTCAGAGCCTGGAGCCTGTTTCCGATTCTGTGTCTCCCTCTCTCTCTGCCCCTCCCCCGTTCATGCTCTGTCTCTCTCTGTCCCAAAAATAAATAAACGTTGAAAAAAAAATTAAAAATAAAAAAATAAAAAAAAAAGAAAACATCCAGGGTTCCAGGAATGGGTAGAGAAGGGATCTAGCATTGATTGATCACTTACTAGATGCCAGCTACAGGGTTGGATACTTTCCATATGTAATCAAAATTAATCTCATGACAACTCTGTGATGTGGGTATTATTATACCCATTTTGGTGACGAAGAAACAAAGGCTCAGGGAGTTCAATTACATGGCCCAAACGAACACATCTAGTGTTGGGACTAAAACGTAAATCTAGACAACTCTACTACCTCTAGCCACCTCTCAAAATTAAATTTGAGATCTTAAAGTACAGAAACATTATAACCCCTAGTGTCTCCTAAAGTAAATGTGAATAGTGATGCGGCTGTCATAAAAAGTCAAGTTTTAGTGGTCATTTCTTCCATATTACCAGTTTCTCAGCTTATGCCAAGCAGAAACGGAGAAAATGAGCTTAACTGGATGCTGTTTCTTGGAGCATTTCTCATGGTCTCATGTAGGTGGTATCTGAATTTGCCATGTAATTTGAAAATGAAATTTTTGAAGGCAATTAAAAGAAAACTACTGAAGAGTGGGGTTAGCCCAGGAAAAAACACCCAACATGCTGAAAAGCATTTGGAACTAATTTCCTATCAGTTGAGTCAAAAGAGAATAATTCCAGTGATACCAGATTGGTTAATTAGAGAGAGATGTCAAATTCTGTTTTGACAAATATCATCACAGGTCAAATCTCTGTTGACTTTAATGGGATTTGACCTGTATCAACTTTCTCCAAATCATGAAAGAGTTTAAAAAGTAGATTCGCTAGGAGGATTTTGCTGTTTGTTTGGGCCTTTCCAATTGTTACAGTCTATACATATTGCCAAATTAAAGGCACTCTGAATCAAAAAGTCACAGAGGGCAGAAAGATTCTCAAAAAAAAAAAAAAAATCACTTCTAAGATGTTTTTCACTGCCCCGTGCTAGCAAAAATCATTTACGGACTAACATTAAAAGAATGTCAAAAAACAAAAAACAAAAAACAAAAAACAAAACAAAACATAAAAACAGCACAGAAAATGAAATTGCATCTGTGATTTGTTTCATCTCTGCTTCAGATCACAATCGTGCATTTTGGACTAAATGTCCTTAGAGGAGTCGCACTGTAGATACTGCAATTGGAAGACCCCCTTGTGACATAGAAAGTTTCTTTTTATCCTAACATCTTTCCTGAAACAAAAGGACCTTCACAATGATATGTTTTGAAAATGTTGCAATTAAAGTTCAGGCTTATTTCCTTATTGTACTTAAAATTTGGGAGATGAGGAGATGGAAGAAGTTTGATAAGGAAAGGAACTTTAAGATTTGAATGTTTAGGTTCAGAACAAATAAAATGGGTAATTTCATCTAAGGCAAAAGGAAAACAAGATCCTTTTGTTCCAAATAGGTAACTGATGTATCCATTCCATGACTTGCACTGTTCTTTACCTTTTGATCTCGGGGCTGCAATTCAAGCCAATGTTTTAAAATACTCAAGGTCTTGGGCGCCTGGGTGGCGCAGTCGGTTAAGCGTCCGACTTCAGCCAGGTCACGATCTCGCGGTCCGGGAGTTCGAGCCCCGCGTCAGGCTCTGGGCTGATGGCTCAGAGCCTGGAGCCTGTTTCCGATTCTGTGTCTCCCTCTCTCTCTGCCCCTCCCCCGTTCATGCTCTGTCTCTCTCTGTCCCAAAAATAAATAAAAAACGTTGAAAAAAAAATTCTTAAAATACTTAAGGTCTTTATACTCACTCAGTTTCTTACATTAGCTGGAAAATAAAATCTTCTTTCGTGTTGTGTAGCTGATAACAAAAACTGGCTACTGCAAGAATGCCCCCACCGAATTCACAGCTGGCTTTGCAGAGCTGAATTGTATAGAAATAAATGTAACTACTTACTGTCTTGCTGAATTATGGATTTTAGAAAACTGTTTAATAATGAGGAAAACACTTCAGACAGCTTCTATTGAATTTTGCATGCACAGAAAACTAATGTGAAACAGGAACTGATAACAGATTTTGTTGGGAAAGTTAAATTGTAATTTTATGATCATTTAGAAGTGGGAGATAGCTTCACAAGGACAAACCCCACAATTATCTATATGTTAGGTGTCTTGGACGTGTGTAATTATATTTTTAAGCAGTCAAATTCTTCTTTACCTGCAACGTTATAACTTTTGATACTTCAGGGTCTTTTATTTAGTTTCTCAATCTACAAAAAATAACAACCCTCCAAATGTTTGCTACTTCAATTGCTCAAATGTTCAGGAGACTGGATTATCACCAGAGTCACTGATTATAAATTCCTCAGATGTATTCATCTCTGTATCTTCCAGGAAACTTAGCAAAGTTACAGCCACAAAGCAGACCCTCATAAATGTTTTCTCACTTATATTTGAAGTCATATGGCAAACCTACAGACTCACAAGAATTCTGTTTATTTGTTACTTTTAAATTATTTATCCACTTAGATTTGCTGATAGTTCACTAAATGTCACTTTGCAAAGTGACTAGGATAAACCAAGTACAGTCTTCGTGCTGTGGCAGCTCCCAGTCTAACGTGAGGGAAACAAATAAGGAAACCAAGAAATCATAAGACTGTGTGTGGTAAATCCCAAGCATGATGGAAACATATGAGAGAAGCTCATAACTTATTCAGAGAGAAGGACCCAGAGCTTTGGTGGAAGTGATGTCTAACCTGAAACTGTATGCACAAGCAGTGAAAAGAGAGGGGAAAGAGTGTCTTGGCAGAAGGAAAAACATATTGCAAAGGTCAAGACTTAACAGAAAAACCATGTTTTGGGGAACTGCAGACAGCTTCGAGTGGCTGGAGAATAGAGTGTGCAGTGAGTAGGGGCAAAGGCTGGTACTGAGGTGGAAAAAAGGGAGGAATTTTGGAGAGTGTTGGGAACCAGGCTAACTCATCCTTTACATACAACCCAGAATACACATTTTGGATATCTCTGTGTTCTTTTCCATTGCAATGAGTTTGGACTTACCCTAGCCCCCAATCACTAGGAGACATTACTAGGGCCAAGAGAAACAAGAATATGCTTTAAAACTGAGTCATATAATTCAGAAACTATTCTTTGATTCCAAATGGTTTCAGCATATGGACACAAACACATAATATACTTCTTTTCCTTCTTCCACTCTCCCTTCCTTCACCTCTCTTAATCCTCACTAAATTCTGATCCTAAGTATGTAAGTAACTGTATGAAAGGGGGAAATTGTGTAAGGCAAGATAGGTATAAGAGGATATTAATTTTGAAAAGGTAATTGTGGGTACACTCTACCCAGAAGTCTACCTCTATGAGCCCCCAAACTATATTTTAATAATCAAATCTCTCTGTTCTATATGCTGAATCCACATGGAATTTTCAATAAGCTTTTGCCAAATCATAAAACATAAACACTAATATTGCTTTTTCATCAAACTAGATATACCCACAATAAGTCTTTGCTGTTAAGCAAATAAAATGACCTGACCTCTCCAGTGAACAGATTAATAAAACATACCCAAACCTTTACATTTTTTCATACCATTTTATCCTAATTTTTACTTCCAGGAAGTTAAGTTCAAGAAATAAATAAGGACATGCAAAAGATATGGCTAAACATCATCACATTTTGAAGACCATCATGATGAACATTACAATGACGAAACATCATCAAAAAATATTCCCATCATGGCCAATTTCTAGCTACCAACATGAAGTCACTGAATACAGAATTAGGAAGAGACACACATATTGGCTCCAACAACACCACTACAAAGAAAACACATGGACACATCTTACACACACACACACACACACACACACACACACACACACATTAGAATTAGTCTTGTGGTCTTCCAAACCGCCACAGGATCCAGAAGGAAAAAAGTGGATATTGTGAGCACATTGATGTTCTAGGGTGTTCTCTTTCAAACCTGGCAAATCCAACAGAGTTTTCTTTTTTTTTTTTTTTAATTTTTTTTTTGTTTATTTATTTTTGAGACAGAGAGAGACAGAGCATGAGTGGAGGAGGGGCAGAAAAAGAGGGAGACACAGAATCCGAAGCAGGCTCCAGGCTCTGAGCTGTCAGCACAGAGCCTGACGCGGGGCTCCAACTCATGGAACGCAAGATCAAGACCTGAGCCAAAGTCAGACGCTCAACCGACTGAGCCACCTAGGTGGCCCCCAACACAGAATTCTCTTAAACAAAGAGAATTATCTCCCTAAAAGAAACTCTACCAATAGCTTAAAAAAATTTATTTGTTCTCACTTATTCCATACATGATACACAGATATAAAGAAAAATAAAATTATTTCTGAGTCATTGGTTTGGGAATTTTTTACTTTCTTTTGGTTAATCTATATTTTCTAATTTTTCCATAATAAATACTGATTGCTTTTATAATAATAAAAATTATTTTTATGTTTGTGTGTGTGTGTGTCTTCCTTGAATAATTCTTACAAATTCTTCTTATATTAATCTAAGATGAACGGGAGAGGCAGAATACACAATCATTTGGTCGCCAGGTTTCTGGTCATTCCCAGCACCTGTGACAATCTTCCTTTATCTTTATTAGTTTCTCTTCATTTTGTCTTAGAAACCTTACTTGGCATTGACTGGCAAAGTTCCTTGGAAATCTACATGTTCTTATAGGTTTCCCTTTACACCACTGCCTCCTCCAAATCTGTGCCTCAGGCAAATCTGATTAATGTCCTCTCAACTCCTCCCGTGGCCACTGGTTAATGTCAAAAAATGGAAATACAGTAATTCTTCAAGGAAAATTTTTTTTCCTGATTTCCTCCATTAAGTTGTCTGAAGAAGAAAAATACTTTAATAAAAAAATTGGTAGTCAGTTCTTTGATTTTCATCTTCCATCTCATTTCCATGATCTGAAATTTAATCCTCAGGGTACATAAGAAGGTTTTCTCCATCTATGAAAATGCAGAGGTTGAGAGGATCATTCAACTCAGAAAAATACCTTAAATGAGCAATGTGCATGAGTGTACTTCTAAAATGTAAGGCTAAATAAATATAAGGTATTATTACAACATTGTAGTATATCTAATATTCATTTGTACTTAGTATACATGAGTTTTCTAGGAGAGGTTGTCATTTGTGTACAAACTTCTATTTATTTTAATATCATCCTTCAGCATAATGCATTTGTAATTGATTGCCCTTAGTATTAGAATAATAAAAATTTTCATTTACATTTTTAACTGGAATAAATTAATTGCAATTCTTCCTAATTGTCTGCTTATAACCCAAGTTATTTTTCAAAGTGGATTCTAAAATAACAAACACATAAATCCAAATTATTCTACTGAAGGCAAAAATAAAGCATGAGAACAAAATTATAAGCATTTTAGAGGACGTTTGACACAACTTTATTAACACTGTGATATTCCCCTACATATCAGGTAACCTCATCCCAGGCCTGAGTGCTTTGTCAGATAACGAAGGAATATTCACCGAATTGAAAAGAAATGGAGTACGACATTAGATTACAACTTTCGTATACAGGAGAAGTACATCATAGCAATGCCTTTTCTTCCTTTTATCTGCTTCCCCTTTCCCTTCAGGCAAAAATATAAATGAAAAATGCCTTCTACCTTCAATCAAATACCAAAGATAAAATGCCGATTGCCTGCCTGACTGCTTACAATGGAGGTGTAACAAATGTTAATCTATTTCTGTGGCCAACAGAGAGGGGGAGCTGGGAAGAAGAGAAGGGGATTTGAAGAGCTTTTCCTCGGTGGCATTTCTGAGACTTCAAAATGCTCTTAGAAGCTACTTAACAACAAAATCAGTTGATCCCATTGTTGTGGCTCAGAATCCTGTTTCAGTATATCAGCCGAGTGAGGAGGCTAAGGTGTTGGAGTGGTATTAATACATTGCCCGTGGATATTTCCAAAACTTTTAATTACAGCACTTTAAAGAAGCGTTATGAACATCCTCCAGCCTGCCACAAGCCGGGCAAGGCTCACCACTGCGAAAATCAAAGCCCAGATCTTGACCTCAGAGGATCCCACCAAGTTTATTTCTGAAACTAACTGTGCTCAGCTTTAGTTTCAACCCCTCTTTATGGTGGGAGTATGTATAGGAGACCCTCTCCCTTTCATCCTGGATTCCATACCATAGGGAAGGGGGCTCCCCATTGTGCTGTTTTAGTATCTAGTCGTACTCCTTTGCTGCAGCTGCCGGTGTCCAGTCCTGAACACTAACACCCACCAGGGCAGCCCTGATCCACAACCATCACCTCTGAGGGTTCAGATCCCACTTGGTTCTTGGTTGAAAAGAGAAAGAAAAGGAGGAATGTGACAGAGAGCATCCTTCCTCTTTTCCTGCGATGGTTAATTTTAAATGCCAAACTGACTAGGCCATGGTGCCCAATTTTTTGCTCAAACATCAGTCTAGATGTTGCTATGAAGGTATTATTTAGATTAACATTTAAGTCAGTAGACCTGGAGTAAAGCAAATGGGCCTCTATAATGTCAGTTGTCCTTATCCAATCAGCTGAAGGCCTCCAGAGAAAAGACTGAGGTCCCACAAAGAGGAAGGAATTCTGCCCCCACACTACCTTCAGGCTCAAACTGCATCATCAACTCCTACCAGAATTTCCAACCTGTCCGGCCGCCCGACAGATTTTAGACTTTCCAGCTCCCACAACTGCATGAGCCAATTCCTTAAATTCCTTAATTCCTGTTTGCTGTGCTTGTCCTATTGGTTCTGCTTCTCTGAAAATTTCTGACTCATACACTTCCCCAGAAGATTTCCCCTCTTATGGGACAGCATACAGGGCCTAAAAGGTGAACCTGTTCACTCAGGATCCCAATTGCCTCAACAAATGGATCATCCAAACCTGCAAGGTACAGGTTGTGAAGCCCAATCGTGTGACTCCATTCTGACCAGCCTCTGGATCTTTGACACTGACCCTAAGGCTTGAAAGGAAATCAGCAGCAAGAGACCTTGCCATATTGCTGCTTCACACTCAGTGACCAGGGGACTTTGGGTCTTCTCCAAACCCAAGGAGATATTCTCCTTCTCTCTCCCGCCTTGGTCACTGCTCCTGAGGACAAATAGCTCCTCCGTTTAGCGAGAACCTATCATCTGACAGACTATGGAACTAGTAAGTAGGCCACTTCTGGACACATGTCTGTATCCACCATACACTTCATAATGATTGATCCTCAATATAGACAATAAGACCAAACTGTAGCATGATTCCATTTCTCTGCTTGCCTTGGAATGAACAGGAGTTTGGACAGGAAAACACACCCAGTGTCTACCTTGAGGCTTTTCATTCTCTCTGGCTGTTTAGTCTGAACTCTGGGCTGTTCTCTACAGGCATAAATCAAACTCTGGAATCATCCTTCTAAATTCATTAATAATTCGGAGTCCTGACTCTCCAAACCAGGATGTCTTCCTGATCTATACTCTTTCCATGTGGCCTTAATGTGTTTTACTATTCTTCCTCATTTAAGAGCAAAAACCAGTTTTTCATATGCTTTTTTGAGAGGGAGGGGATAGTTCAAAGTTTTTTAATTGCTTATGTTCAATACAAACCAAAGCATCTAAATTCACAATACAACTTTCATTAGTCTTGAGTATTTTTATATTATTTATATGAGCACTATCAGTTTATTAACACCTACTATCTTTAGCATACACATGCAAATTATTTTCTAGCTATTGCTAATAGTAAGTGAGGTAGGGTATTCTATAAACACTAAATTATCAGGGCACCTGGGTGGCTTAGTCAGTTAAGCCTCCGACTTTGGCTTAGGTCATGATCTCATGGTTCATGAGTTCAAGCCCTGAATCAGGCTCTGTGCTGACAGCTCAGAGCCTGAAGCCTGCTTCGGATTCTGTGTCTCCCTCTCCCTCTGCCCATCCCCTGCTCATGCTCTATGACTCTCTCTCTCTCTCTCTCTCTCTCAAAAATAAATATTGACAAAATTTAAAAATAAGTAAATAAACAAAATAAAAAAATAAATGCTAAATTATCATTCAATGAGTTATTTGCTGCTGTTCCTTTTCTGCCCTTTCTTGTTGGTGAATTGTATCTTGGGCCACTTGCTGCATTTTCTTCAGTTTTTCCAGGCTCAGAAATTTTAAGGGTTAAAGTTTGGGTTTACACAGCACCATTGCAGTTATATCTTCCACAGACAACTTGATTTGGAAGAATTTTCTGGAACATTGACTTCACTTCGCCATATCTGAATTGCTGGATACAGCTAAGTTTTTTCCTGAAATTTCTCCTGGTCTTTTTCATGGGAACGTTAGGCATCCAACCTGGTGTTACCAAGATGACTGACAGTTCTTGACTCAAGCTTACAAGAGGAAAGATTCATCTCTTCCCAGGTGGCTCCAGTTTTGTTTTGTTTTTTATTTTTTAATGTTTATTTTTGAGACAGAGAGAGACAGAGCATGAACAGGGGAGGGTCAGAGAGAGGGACACACAGAATCTGAAGCAGGCTCCAGGCTCCAAGCTGTCAGCACAGAGCCCCACGCGGGGCTTGAACTCACAGACCATGAGATCATGACCTGAGCCGAAGTCGGATGCTCAACCAACTGAGCCACCCAGGCGCCCCAGCTCCAGTTTTTCATATGCTTTGTTTCCCTATTCTCTCTTTACCATTTTCCCTTTCTTTGTTTAGTCTCCCTCCAATATGGATTTGACCTGAATTATTCCAGTAACTACATTTTCCTTCTATTTCACATTTGCTCTATAGACCAAAATTCAATATATTTCTTTTCCATTCACTGTATTCTGGATTTTTTTTTCTCTTACACCATAAGTTAAGGGACAACCTGGGAAAGTTTGAATTACAAGTAGCCAATTGGCTTATCTACCTCATCTATACTTATTATTTTTATTCACACAAATAGGGCACCAAAATTCTCTGGGAAATCAGCTGTGTACTGTCCAGGTACAAGAAAGAAGTTGTGTAAGATTCCCTGAGAGATTTAAAGCTATCATCATGGTAACTTAGAAATAACCAACCGCAACTGTTCCATGGAGGCCCAAGACTCAGTTAATTACCACTACTAAATTAATCCAAGAGACTCTAACCAAATGCCCAACTGAGTTGTAAAAATAATCACTAAATAACCAAAAGGTCTTCCAGAAGACAAGAGAGCATCACTTGGACCTGCCTATAATAGCAGAGGCTGAATTTCTCCTTTCTGGTTTCCTTCTAGTTCACCGGAAAGCTGGTTATCCCTAAGGAGAAATGGAAGGAAAAGGATTTCTGACCACAGGATCATCACCCAAAAGTGAGGCTCTCCTTAGAGAGTGAGCCACACTTCCTGGAGAAAACACAGCAGCCCATGAATCATGAAATAGAAAAATCTGCAGGCTAACTGATGACTTGGCCTCAGAAAGAAAAGGAATCATGGGTAATCACCCTGGCCTGGCAAAATGTATGAAGCTTTCCTGACAAAGCTAAAAGTAGAATTTAATGTCCAGCAATACAAAACAATTCTTAAAAATGCAAAATATAGACATGATCTGAGTTCAAATTCTGACGTGCCATTTACTAGATGTGTCATCTTGCTGAGCTTATCTAAGCCTCAGTGTGCTTATCTGTAAGTGGGAGTAATCATAGAATTGTAGTAAGGATTAAATAAAAATAAATAAAAATAAATAAAATAAAAATCATCTAAATTAAGTACTTAATTAAATAAGTTGCACATGGTACATGCTCTTAAAATGTCATGACTGACTATTATGTATGAAAGATCCTTTTAACAGTGATCCCATGCACCAACCACTCCCAACTTGTGCTGAGAAATTTGGAAAACAACTGTATCATCAGAAAAAGCCTTGGGTTTTAAGATACTTCTCAAGGACTGGTCAAAAAACTGAAAGAACTGAGGGTAGCATCAGTGTAAGAAATTTGAAAGATGAAAGAGGAATCAAAATCCAGGAAGTGAGGAGCTGGTGTTATTAGATGGTGTCAGAGAATGGGTTTTGGCTTTTTGAGTGACTGTTTAAGATCTCAGAGCAGGGCACCTGGGTGGCTCAATCTGTTAAGCAACTGACTCTTGATTTCGGCTCAGGTCATAATCTCACAGTTGGTGAGTTCAAGCCCCACATAGGGCTCTGTGCTGACAGCATGGATCTTCCTTGCTGACAGCACAGAAGGATTCTTCCTCTCTCTGCCCTTCCCCCGCTTGCACTCTCTCTGTCTCTCAAAATAAATAAATAAAAACTTAAAAAAAAAAAAGATCTCAGAGCAATGGATACCTGGCCAGAGATAAGGCTGGTGTATGGGAAAACCCACTGTGCATCAGTAGGAGAATGAAAAACATATGGTAGTCTATTCATATGATGGAATACTACTCAAAAAATTTTTTAAAAAGTACTAGGGGCGCCTGGGTGGCGCAGTCGGTTAAGCGTCCGACTTCAGCCAGGTCACGATCACGCGGTCCGTGAGTTCGAGCCCCGCGTCAGGCTCTGGGCTGATGGCTCAGAGCCTGGAGCCTGTTTCCGATTCTGTGTCTCCCTCTCTCTCTGCCCCTCCCCTGTTCATGCTCTGTCTCTCTCTGTCCCAAAAATAAATAAACGTTAAAAAAAAAATTTTAAAGAGTACTAAATACACAACACTTG
Source organism: Herpailurus yagouaroundi (assembly GCF_014898765.1). Taxonomy (NCBI): domain Eukaryota; kingdom Metazoa; phylum Chordata; class Mammalia; order Carnivora; family Felidae; genus Herpailurus; species Herpailurus yagouaroundi. The sequence continues at coordinate 23,043,206 of NW_024412413.1, read as the reverse complement.
TATGAATTGCAAAAATATTGTGAATAAACGAAGCCAAGTACAAAAGTATATACTGCATGATTCCATTTCTATGAAGCTCTAAAAGAGTTAAAACTAATCTAATGACAACAGAAAACCAAACAGCAGTTGTTTCTAGAATGGAGATGGGGGATGGGATTGACAGGAATAGGGAATTGGGGGAGTAAAGGAAATGTCCTGTGTACTGTTTTGGTGGTAGTTTATCAAAATTCATTGAACTGAGCTATTTGTATTTTACTATATCCTACTATCACTCAATTAAATACAATATAATGAGAGCAAAATAAAGATGTTTCAGATTAACAAAGACTGAGACTGAAAGAATTTACCATTCACAGGCCCTCTTTGAAAAAGGTACTAAAGGATATTCTTCAGAAAGAAGAAAATTAAATGAAAAATGAAAGTAAATGAAGCAAATGAAATGAAATGAAATGAAATGAAATGAAATGAAAAAATGAAAGTAAAGAAGCAAAAGGAACTAGGGAAGCATCAAGAATGCATAAAAGAATGCCAAAAATATTCACTCACCATATGTGAGTATGGTTTTTTTATATTTGTTTATTTATTTACTTTGAGAGAGAGAGAGAAGGAAGTAGGAGCAGAGAGAGAGAGAGAGAAAGAGAGAATCCCAAGAAGGCTCCACACTGATATATTTAAGAGAGAAATATATATTTGACTAAATATATTTGACTAAATATGACTAAATATATATTTAACTAAAAATATTACTATGTAGTGATAAAATGAATAATGTTTTCAGAAATATATAATCATCTTATACCTGTATATACTGAATACCATAGCTTTGAAATATATAGAGGGGCACCTGGCTGCCTCAGTCATAAGAATATATGACTCTTGATCTTGTGGTAATGAGTTTGAGCCCCATGTTGGGTACAGAGGTTACTAGATAGATAGATAAAATATATTTAGAAAAAACTCACAAGTAAAAATGAACAAATCCATAACCATTGGGGAAAGATTTTAACATCTTACTATAAATGCTATATAAAAAGCAGTAAGAAAAGAAGCATAATTAGTACCAGAACAATTAGCAAACTTCACCAAATGAACTACAACTTATATCCTACACCAAAATTTAAAGAATACATTTTGTTTTCAAGAACATATGAATAATTTACCAAATATTGACAGGATACTTGCTCACAAAGCAGGATTTAATAAAGTCAAAACATTCTGTACCATACAGACCACATTTTGTGACCAAAGTACTATAATATGAGAAACGAAGAGTTTAGAAATAAACCTCAAAACCATGAATGTTAGGAAATTTTAAAATATCTTGTACATAATTTATAGGACTGAAAATAAATCATAAAGGACAGTATCACTATTCAAAACTGAATAACAATAAAGGTACTACCTATCAAATTGTTGTATGCAACTCAATACTCAGTACAAAGAGATAATTGTTGCCTTAAACGCATATACTAGATAAGAAGAGAAATCAAAAGGCTATGGCTTCAGCATCTAACTCAAAAAATTAGAAATTGAAAACAGAAACCCAAGTTAAGGAGTAGAAAAAAAGAAATGAAAATGAAAAGAGCAGAAATCCATCATATAGGAACAAAGAACAAAATAAAGAGGGTCAACAGGACCAATGCCTGAGTCTTTGCAAGGATCAAAATGAAGGCAATCCTCTAACAAGACCAAATAAGAAAAAGAACCAAGGTACATTGATCATATTAGACTTTAAAAAAGATATAAAATTACAGATACATTAGAAATGTAAACTGTCTTAAGAGAATGCTTGAACAACTTGATGCCAATAAGTTTGAAACCTAAAAAAAGGCATACATTTTTCAAAAACAACATTTGAATTATCAAACTCTCATAAAAAATATAGAAATCCTAAACAGACTTATGATTACCAAAGCACTTGAATCAATAACTAAAAACCTATGATCTACCCTCCCTCCAAAAAAAGGGCAACAATGATTGCACAAGTAGATGCCACACCTACAAGGAACAAGTATTTCCTAATTTATACAAATATTACCAAACATATAGAAAGAGAACTCCCCAACATGGAAGCCAATGAAAATGAAAACACAACAACCCAAAACCTCTGGGATGCAGCAAAGGCGGTCATAAAAAGGGAGTATATAGCAATCCAGGCCTTCCTAAAGAAGGAAGAAAGGTCTCAAATACAGAACCTAACATTACACCTAAAAGAGCTGGAAAAGGAACAGCAAATAAAGCCCAAAAACAGCAGAAGAAGGGAAATAAAGATTAGAGCAAAAATCAATGATATCAAAAAAAAAAAAAAAAAAAAAGAACAGATCAATGAAACCAGGAGCTGGTTCTTTGAAAGAATTAACAAAATTGATAAACTCCTAGCCAAATTGATCAAAAAGAAAAAGGAAAGGACCCAAATAAGTAAAATCATGAATGAAAGAGGAGAAATCACAACCAACACTGCAGAAATACAAACAATAATAAAAGAATATTGTGAGCAATTATATGCCAACAACTTGGCCAATCTGGAAGAAATGGACAAATTCCAAGAAACATATAAGCTACCAAAACTGAAACAAAAAGAAATAGAAAATTTGAACAGACCTATAATCAGTAAAGAAATGGAATCAGTAATCAAAAATGTCCCAACAAACAGGAGTCCAGGGCCAGATGACTTTCCAGAGGAATTCTACCAAACATTTAAAGCAAAGTTAACACCTATTCTTTTGAAGCTATTCCAAAAAATAGAAATGGAAGGAAAACTTTCAAAGTCATTCTATGAGTCCAGCAATAATTTGATTCCAAAACCAAACAAACACGCCACTAAAAAGGAAAAACTACAGACCAATTTCCCTGATGAACACGGATGCAAAAATTCTCAACAAGATACTAGCAAACCAGATCCAACTATACGTTAAAAGAATTATTCACCACGATCAAGTGGGACTTATTTCTGGGATGCACAGCTGGTTCAATACCCACAAATCAATCAATATGATACATCACATTAATAAAAGAAAGGATAAAAACCACATGATCCTCTCAATAGATGCTGAAAAAGCATTTGACAAAATACAGCATCCTTTCTTGATAAAAACCCTCAAGAAAGTAGGGATGGAAGGATCATACTTCATCATATTAAGGCCATATATGAAAGACCCCCTGCTAATATCATCCTCAATGAGGAAAAACTGAGAGCTTTCACCCTAAGGTCAGGAACACAACAAAGATGTCCATTCTCACCACTGTTATTCAACATAGTGTTGGAGGTCCTAGCCTCAGCAATGAGACAAAACAAAGAAATAAAAGGCATCCAAATTGGCAAGGAGGAAGTCAAACTTTCACTCTTCTCAGATGACATGATACTCTATGTGGAAAACCCAAAAGACTCCACCAAAAAACTGCTACAACTAATACATGAATTGAAGGATATAAATTTGAAGGATATAAAATCAATGTACAGAAATCAGTTGCATTTCTATACATCAATAATGAAGTAGCAGAAAGAGAAATCAAGGAATTGATCCCATTTACAATTGTACCAGAAACCACAAAATCCCTAGGAATAAATCTAACCAAAGAGGTGAAAAAATCTATACACTGAAAACTATAGAAAGCTCATGAAAAAAATTGAAGATGCAAAAACAGGAAAAACATTCCATGCTCATGGATTGGAAGAACAAATATTCCTACAATGTCGATACTACCCAAAGCAATCTACATATTCAATGCAATCCCTATCAAAATAACACCAGCTCATTCTTCACAGAGGTAGAACAAACACTCCTAAAATTTGTATGTAATCACAAAAGTCCCTGAATAGCCAAAGTAACCCATAAATGAAAATCAAGGGGCGCCTGGGTGGCGCAGTCGGTTGAGCGTCCGACTTCAGCCAGGTCACGATCTCGCGGTCCGTGAGTTCGAGCCCCGCGTCAGGCTCTGGTCTGATGGCTCGGAGCCTGGAGCCTGCTTCCGATTCTGTGTCTCCCTCTCTCTCTGCCCCTCCCCCGTTCATGCTCTGTCTCTCTCTCTGTCTCAGAAATAAATAAAGGTTAAAAAAAAAAAATTTTTAAAAAAAAAAAAAAAAGAAAATCAAAACTGGAGGCATCACAATTCTGGACTTCAAGCTGTATTACAAAGCTGTAGGAAAACTGGACAGTGACATACAGAAGAATGAACTTGAACAACTTTCTTACACCATACACAAAAATAAACTCAAAATGGATGAAAGATCTAAACATTAAAACAGGAAGCTATCAAAATCCTAGAAGAGGAAACAGGCAAAAACCTCTTTGACCTCAGCCACAGCAATTTCTTACTTGACATGTCTCCAGAGGCAAGGGAAACAAGAGCAAAAAATGAACCCTTGGGACCTCATCAAAATAAAAATCTTCTGCAAAGCAAAGGAAACAATCAGCAAAACTAAAAGGCAATGGATGGAATGGGAGAAGATATTTGCAATGACATGTCAGATAAAGGGTTAGTATCCAAAATCTATAAAGAACTTATCAAACTCAACACCCAAAAAACAAACAACCCAGTGAAGAAATGGGCGAAGGACATGAATAGACACTTCTCCAAAGAAGACATCCAGATGGCTGAACAGACACATGAAAAAATGCTCAACATCAGTCATCATCAGGGAAATACAAATCAAAACCACAAAGAGACACCTCCTCATACTTGTCAGAAAGGCTAAAATTAACAACTCAGGCAACAACAGATGTTGGCGAGGAGGTGGAGAAAGAGGAACCCTTTTGCACTGCTGGTGGGAATACAAACTGGTGCAGCCACTCTGGAAAACTGTATGGAGGGTACTCAAAAAATTAAAAATAGAACTACCCTACAACCCAGCAATTGCACTACTAGGTATTTACCCCAAGGAAACAGGAGTGCTGATTCGAAGGGGCACATGCACCCCAATGTTTATAGCAGCACTATCGACAATAGCCAAAGTATGGAAAGAGCCCAAATGTCCATCAACTGATGAATAGAAGATATGGTATATACATACAATGGAATATTACTCGGTGATCAAAAAGAATGAAATCTTGCCATTTGCAACACCATGGATGGAACTAGAGTGTTTATGCTAAGAGATATAAGTCAGAGAAAGATAAATATCACATATTTTCACTCATATGTGGAATTTAAGATACAAAACAGATGAACATCTGGGAAAGGAAGCAAAAAATATGTAAAAAGAGAGAGGGAAACAAACTATAAGAGACTGTTGAATACAGAGAACAAACTGAAAGTTGCTGGTGGGGTGTTGGGTGGAGGGAAGAGCTAAAGGAGTGAGAGGCATTAAGGAGCACACTTGTTGGGATGAGCACTGGGTGTTACATGTAAATGATGAATCCATTCTATTCCTGAAATTTTATTCCTGAAATTATTGTTATACTATATGTTAACTAGGTTGGACTTAAATTTAAATAAATAAATAAATTTTAAATGGAATAGAATAGAAACCCCGGAATTAGACCCACAAAAGTATGGCCAACTAATCTTTGACAAAGCAGGAAAGAACATCCAATGGAAAAAAGACAGTCTAACCAATGGTGCTGGGAGAACTGGACAGCAACATGCAGAAGAATGAAACTAGACCACTTTCTTACACCATTCACAAAAATAAACTCAAAATGGATAAAGGACCTGAATGTGAGACAGGAAACCATCAAAACCCTAGAGGAGAAAACAGGAAAAAGCTTCTCTGACCTCAGCCGCAGCAATTTCTTACTTGACACATCCCCAAAGGCAAGGGAATTAAAAGCAAAAATGAACTATTGGGACCTCATGAAGATAAAAAGCTTCTGCACAGCAAAGGAAACAAGCAACAAAACTAAAAGGCAACCAACGGAATGGGAAAAGATATTCGCAAATGACATATCAGACAAAGGGCTAGTATCCAAAATCTATAAAGAACTCACCAAAACCAAATAACCCAGTGAAGAAATGGGCAGAAAACATGAAGAGACACTTCTCTAAACAAGACATCCAGATGGCCAACAGGCACATGAAAAGATGCTCAACATCGCTCCTCATCAGGGAAATACAAATCAAAACCACACTCAGATATCACCTCACGCCAGTCAGAGTGGCCAAAATGAACAAATCAGGAGACTATAGATGCTGGCGAGGATGTGGAGAAATGGGAACCCTCTTGCACTGTTGGTGGGAATGCAAACTGGTGCAGCCACTCTGGAAAGCAGTGTGGAGGTTCCTCAAAAAATTAAAAATAGACCTACCCTATGACCCAGCAATAGCACTGCTAGGAATTTACCCAAGGGATACAGGAGTGCTGATGCATAGGGGCACTTGTACCCCAATGTTTATAGCAGCACTTTCAACAATAGCCAAATTATGGAAAGCGCTTAAATGTCCATCAACTGATGAATGGATAAAGAAATTGTGGTTTATATACACAATGGAATACTACATGGCAATGAGAAAGAATGAAATATGGCCTTTTGTAGCAATGTGGATGAAACTGGAGAGTGTTATGCTAAGTGAAATAAGCCATACAGAGAAAGACAGATACCATATACTTTCACTCTTATGTGGATCCTGAGAAACTTAACAGAAGTCCATGGGGGAGGGGAAGTGAAAAAAAAAGGTTAGAGAGGGAGGGAGCCAAAGCATAAGAGACTCTTAAAAACGGAGAACAAACTGAGCGTTGATGGTGGGGTGGGAGGGAGGGGGGTGGGGTGGGTGATGGGTATTGAGGAGGGCACCTTTTGGGATGAGCACTGGGTGTTGTATGGAAACCAACTTGACAATAAATTTCATATTAAAAAAAAGAAAGTAAACAACATACTACTAGAATAAAAGAAAGAAAGAAAGAAAGAAAGAAAGAAAGAAAGAAAGAAAGAAAGAAAAGAAAATCATGGCATCAAAAAAAAAAAAAAACAGAAAAAAAGAAAGAGAACTCCCTAACTCATTATATGAGGCTAATGCAACCTTATTGCCCAAAGTGGAGAAGGATAGTACAAAAAGAGAAAATTACAGGCCAAGCTCACTCATGAACATAAATGTAAAAGGGCTAAATAATTTATTAGCAACCAAATTCAGGGAAGTATTTAAAAATAAATACCCCATGACCAAGTAAAGCTTATTTCAGAAATGCAAGGATGATTTAATGTTAGAAAATCAATAAAAGTAATATGCAACCCTAACACATAAAAGGAGAAGACATAATCTCAAAAGATACAGAATAAGAACACATGAAATTTAACATCTACTCAAGTAAAAATTCTTAGCACCCAGGACTGAAGGGGAACTTTCTTTACTTGATAAAGAGTATCTATCAAAAAACTTCAACAAATATCATGATTAATAGTTAAATGTTTAGAACATTCCATTTTTAAAAATAAGGATGGCCTTTAGCATTGTATTCAGCCTTTTCTTGGATGTTCTGGCTAAAGCAAAAAGACCAGGGGGGGGAAAAGATGTAAAGATTAGACAAGAACAATCAAAATTGTCATTATTCACAGATGATACGATTGTCTGCATGGAAAAATCTATGAGATTATATAAAGAAACCATTAAAGGCAATAAGAGTTTGGTGGATACGAAATAATGTACAAAAATCAATAACATCTCTATATATACCAACAACACAAAATTAAAAATATAATTTAAAAATCATATCAGTCACAGTAGCAACAAAAATTATAAGGTATGTATATAAGAACATAGCTGACAAAAGACATTCATTAATATTATGGAAACAGTATAAAATTTTATTGAAGGGTGTAAATTTTTAAAACCTGAAAAAAATGGAAAAATGCGCATGTTAATGGGTAAGAAAGACTCCCATTTTTTAAAGATAGCAATTCTTTCCAAATTAATCTGTAAAGTCCATGCATTCCAGTCCGATCTTCCTAGAAGGTGTTTTGTAGACCTCACCAAGCCAATGCTAAAACTCCTATGGAACAACAAAGAGCAAAGAATAACCATGACAATTTTGAGGAAAATAAATGAAAAGGAATGCACTTCAGAAGATATTATTTTTTTATAAAGTTGTTTCATAGAGCACAGTGAGACAGTGGACAATTATCCACAAGATAGAAAGTCTGGAAACAGACCTAGCTTTCTGCACTGGAACCTAGTGTGTAACAAAAGAAGCCTTAAAAATTAGCGGGAGGGGCACCTGGGTGCCTCAGTCCATTAAGTGTCCGACGTTGGCCCAGGTCATGATCTCACAGTTCATGGGTTCAAAGCCCTACATCTGGCTCTGTGCTGACAACTCAGAACCTGGACTCTGCTTCAGACTCTTTGTCTCTCTCTCTCTCTCTCTCTCTCTCTCTCTCTCTGCCTCTGCCCACTAGTGCGCTCTCTCTTTCAAAAGTAAATAAATGTTAAAAAAACAAATTTAAACTTAGTGGGAAAATAGTATAATCTGTTTTTCTCACAATATAAATAAAATCATTTTAAATGGTACATCTATTAACACAAACTGTTGGCAAGTATGTGGGAAATGAAAATTCCTAGGTGCGCGCACAGGAAGGCAGAGTACCTAGTAAATTTGAAGTGCTGTTCACTCCAACTTGGCACGTCCACCCTCTGTTCTCTACCTGAGAGAAACCTTGGCACATGCACGCAATGACAGTGCACACAAAGTCCACTCTACTCTTTGTGAAAAGAAACAACCAGAACAAAGTGCTCATCAGAACGGACTATAAAATGTGTGGTGTATTCATAAAATGGAACACTTCAGGGGCGCCTGGGTGGCTCAGTTGGTTAAGTAACCGACTTCAGCTCAGGTCATGATCTCACTGTTCGTGGGTTTAAGCCCTGTGCCGGGCTCTGTGCTGACAGCTCAGAGCCTGGAACCTGCTTCAGATTCTGTGTCTCCCCCTCTCTCAGGCCCTCCCGCACTCATGCTGTCTCTCCCCTCTCTCAAAAATAAACATTAAAAAAAATGGAACACTTCAAGCCATTACAATAAACTAAATCTTGATAGAATGCTAATGGAAAAAATAAAATTGCAAAATGATTTGCACAGAATATACAGGTTTGTGTGTGTACACTTACGTAAATTTTTAAACACACAAAACATACTGCCTGTTAGTAAAAATTAAAAAGCAAGCATGGGAATGATACCCAACTCATGTCAGGATGTGGAGTTTTCTTCTGCTATTTCCTTTCACAATATAAGGTAAAAATATAAAATGTGAACCTATGGTTCATAAATTTGGGCAATAGTACATGAGTGCCTTGATAAATTATTTACTGTACATATTTGTATGTTTGAAATAGGTGAGAATAAGCCTCTGAAGAAGTAAGCAAAGAATCATCTGTGGGAGGCCTGGATGGCTCAGTCGGTTAAGCATCAGACTTCTGCTCAGGTCATGATCTCATGGTTCGTGAGTTCGAGTCCTGCATTGGGCTCTGTGCTGACAGCTCAGAGCCTAGAACCTGCTTCAGATTCTGTCCCCAACTCTCTGCCTTTCCCATGCTCACTCTCTCTCTCAAATATGAAATTTTAAAAAAAAACATTTAAAATTTAAAAAAAAAAAGCAATCATCTGTACAGATGTGACTAAGACGATCTGAGAAGGGCTAAGGTCAATTAAGGTAAAATGAAGGTGAATTCAGGTGGGCAAAATGGAAGGGTAACTATGTGAACTGAGACTTAGAAAGATGGGAACCAGACACCTGGAACTTGCCAGAGGTTCTGTTCTCCTGTGCAGGAGAGAGAAGCTGAGAGCTCTGCCCCTTTTTTCTGGAAAAGGAATAGTTCATTGGACCTCACCTTAGAAATCTTTATAAGCTCATACTCCATCAAAAGTCTTTCCCTCCCTTTTCTCAATTCCATGTTTAGTTAGCCACCTCTGGTATTAATTCAGCTTCCCAGGTACCCTAACACTCTACTAGGGGTAGTCGGGATGACATTCACAGGAAAGGAAAACTCCTGCCATTGAAAGTATGATGGAGGAATTCTGGCTTGGCCTTTGGATTAGGATCCAGAAAATCCCAAACTCAACTCCTGTTCTACCAATAGCTGTCTGACATTGGGCAATTTAGCTAAACTCTCTGGGCCTCAGATTCATCATCTTCAAAATGAATAGAACAAGAATACTTGCTTCACCAGGTTATTCTGAAGTTTAAATAATATGATATATACAAAGAGGTTAGTACATTGCCAGTCATATAGTAAATGCTGAATGGACCAGCAACATCAGCATCACTTGGGAACTTGCTAGAAATAAAAAATTCTCAGCTCCACCCCAGGCCTACTGAATCAGAAACTGTAGGGGTGGAGCCCAGCAATCTGTGTTTTTTTAACAAGCCCTCCAGGTCATTCTGATGACACAAAAGTTTGAGAATTACTGGGTTCAAATAATCAGGACCTCCCTTAAAGCTGAGGTAAATTAGCCTCCTCCCCATGGGTTGCATGGACACCCAAACGAAATTAATTGTGCTTTTAGGAAAGGGGATGGGCAGTGCTAGGTAAGCCGCCAGATGTGCACTAACATTCCTTGAGTATTTACTATAAACCAACCTTAGGTTAACTACTTTGCAAACACTGCATAACCACCAACAAGGCAGGCAGTATTTTTATATGCATAATAGATTCAAAAGGTGAAGCATAGAGGGTTTATGCAACTTGCCCAAGATCACACAACTAACCAATGACAGATTAGACTCTAGAGAGTGCCTTCTAAGCCACACTACTACAGGGGTTTTTCTTTTCAAAGTTTCCCTGCTTACAAAATGAAGGGCTATCTCCTATGACCCTCATCTGGCCTGGAGGAAGCCAGCTGCCCTAGGTAACATCTGTAGCTTGCCTCACTTTACAGGTAAGGAAACTGAGGCTAAGAGAAACTATTATATGCCCCAAAGCCACTGAGTCACCAGAACTTGAAACCTAGTTTTCTTAGATAAGATTTATCATATCTGTTAAAGGTTTATCTATCTTAGCATTGGGGGAGATCTACTTCCTTTTTATATTTATTTAATTTATTGTTAAATCTGGAGTTTTAAACAATTGAGATATTAGCAGCTTCTTGACTGGAGTAGAAACTGAAGAGAAAAGATCCTAAATGAGCATTTGCACTTAGAAAGAAAGGTCCCCTTCTCCCTTCAGAACCCTCTACAAAATTGCCATCTGTGCTGTGGTAGCAGCTGCTCCATTCTCATACTTGACTCCATTGGGACTAACTTTGGGCTCCTTTTTTAAAAATTGGAAATCAATGTCAAAGCAGGTGATGGAGAAAGCCAATGAAGTTCTTTTGTTCATATTCCCTTGCTAGGGGGTACAAACACTCTTCTCATCGGAGCATTGATCTGATAGCACACAACTGTCTGCATTTCTTACGTTGGCATACTGAGATCCTTATGGTACTCTTAGCCTGGCATGGGCTAGACTTGCTTTGGACTAGAAAAAAGAAATCAATAATTCTTTACAAAACCTTTACTTGGGACAGTATTCAGAAGCCTTCTATTTCTGCCACTTTGGTCAAAATGGAAGATTCAATATGAGACATCCACTCTATTTTCTGTAAGTTGTTGCCCTTAAATTCCTAAATTGATCAAGAAGTAGACAAAAACTTAAGGCAATCATTCAGCCAAAGAAAAGGTCATCAGAATAACTGCTTCTTCTCAAATTATCATTCTCTGCAATTTGGGTGCCTAATTTACCAGTGTGTCATTTTTCAACTTTATGACATGGTCTTTCATTTCTCACCCTCTAGAGGTGGATTGAATGATGAATTCCAGTCCTTCCCCCCCTTCTCCATGGCTTTGTTATGGCCAGAATGTATTTCCTGGCCTTAAACTTGGGCTCCACCACATGACTTGCTGTCATCATTGGCAGGAGGAAAGAAAGGACAGTCCAGGGCCGAGACATGAATATTTCTGTTTGCCATCTTGCTCCTCTGCTATCACTATGGGAAAAACTTGCCTCTCTAGGTGGGGCTAAGTGGCTGCTTCAGGGAGGAAGACAGACGTGGAATCCATCTAGCCTAGACCTGCAGTGAGATGTGGAGCCACCCCCAGACACTGCAACTGGACAGTTGACACCCAGCTGAGCCCAGCCCAGTTGAGCCAACACTCACCTAACCTACGTATCCATGAGTTATACATATCCATGAGTGCTTATTATGTATGCTACTATGATTTTATGCTGCATTCATGTAACAATAGTTAACTAGCACTCTTTTAAAAGAAAATGATATAATTCTATGCATAAGATGAGACTATAAAAAACATAATCGCTTTTGAATCAACCCTGGCGATCAATGGGGTGACAGATGTCGCAGCCAGATCGCCCTCACATCCAACATAATTGCTTTTGAAACACACACACAGAACATGGTCAGATCCATGAATTTGTCCTATTTTTCAAAAGAGTTGGGGAAATGTTTTTAAAAATTGCTTTGGGGAGGTGCCTGGGTGGCTCAGTTGGGTTAGGCGTCGTCCAACTTCGGCTCAGGTCATGATTTTGCAGTTAGTAGGTTCGAGCCCCACATCAGGCTCTGTGCTGACAGCTCAGAGTCTGGAGCCTGCCTCAGATTTTGTGTCTCCCTCTCTCTCTCTGCCCCTCCCCCGCTCACATTGTCTCTCTCTCTCTCTCTCTTTAAAAAAATAAATAAACATTTAAAAAAATCTTAGAAAATAAATGTTTGGTATAAGTCTGAATTATTTTTAAAACACCTCTGGCCATGATCATGTTTTTTATGTGTATTTTACTTTATCTGGGTTAATTACAGCTTCCAGAGCATACACCAATAAAATTGTGATTCGGGTATCTCTGTTTCCTCTGATATAAAAGCTGGAGTAGGAAAATAGTGGCAGAAAAATGCAGTAATTCAAGGAATTGGAATTAGAAAGTATGATCAGAAATATAGAAGGCATGAGTCTCAATGGGTGGCTTAACTAATCTGTGGACACAAGGGGATGATGAGTGTTTGATGAGACTTTGAATGAAAGAATGCTCTACTTTTTTTTTTACATTTATTTATTTATTTTGAAAGACAGAGCAGAGAGAGCAGGGTAGGGGCAGAGAGAGAGGGAGAAAGAGAGAATCCCAAGCAGTTTCTGTGCTATCAACACAGAGCCTGATGAGGGGCTCAGTCTCATCAAATCAAGAGTCAGGTGCTTAACCGACTGAGCCACCCATGTGTCCCAAGAATGCTCTATTTTAAACCATTTCCAGATGGTTATTCTGTGTTCATTACACTGAGCTTTGAAGAACTAGAATGTGTTTGTGAAGTTTTAACCCCTGCCACCTGACATTTGGGCTCAGTGAAGAAATTCCACAGGTTAGTGAAAACTTTTGACATCCATAAAAATCTAGAATTGGAATGGGGTCCAAATTCTGCCATAGCCACATATTTAGTGCCACTAAATATGGTTTCTTCCAGACCATGGCCATATTTCTGTACAGATAGTCACGAATTCTTTGCCTCCAGTTCCAAGGAGTGGCCCTAATGCCCAAAGATGAGTCAGAATCAGCAAAAACGATGAGCTACATTTCACAAAATAACTTTATTTAGCACCCAGTGAAAATCTATTTGTGGAAATGAACTTGTGATAAGCCTTTATATAAAATGGAATATTTCTGTTTAAGTCAGTTTCTTTAAAAGTTTATCCTAACCTTTGCATGCAGTTGTAATTATGTTATGCCTACAAACTTCTTTCCTGTCTTTAATATAATATTTGCTCACAAGCATATGATTACATATGTTAACGATTGAATAGTATTCACAAATCAAAGCTATCCCATTTGTTTAGTCATTCTCTTATAATTGTATATTTCAATTTTGGGGGTTTTTTTAATAAAGAAGAATGAAAGGGACATATCTGTGCACACTAATTTCCCTTGGTTGCACATGTCAGTTTCTTGTGAAAGATTCCTAAACATAATACCATTAGATCAACAGTTGTGAACATTTTTTAATGTTTTATTTATTTTTTGTAAGAGAAAGAATGTGAGTAGGGGAGGGGCAGAGGGGGGGCATGAGTGGGGAGAGGCAGAGAGAGAGGGGGACAGAGGATCAGAATTGAGCTCTGTGCTGACAGCAGAGAACCTGATGCAGGACTCGAACTCACAAACCCTGAGATCATGACCTGAGCCATGAGCTGAAGTTGGACACTCAACCAGCTAAGCTACCCAGGTGCTCCAACAGTTGTAAACATTTTTATGGCACTTTGTAGATAGTGAGATGCTGGTTTCTATATGGTTATGACATTTTCACTAGAGTGAAGAATACCAATTTCACCAGTGTCACAAGTATTAGATATTATCATTTACAAATCATTTTTGCTGATATAAGAGGCAAACAAGTTACCTCTTTATATTTTCAAACCAGCATTGCCTGATTACAAGGCAAATTGAGTATTTTTCCATTTTTATTTGCAGTTGTATATCACATGTTCATTTGCTAGTTATCTTTTCATGGTTTTTGTTTGTTTGGGTTTGTTTTGTGAGGTGTTTTTTTTTTTTGTTTTGTTTTGGGTTTTTTTGCTACTTTTATATTTAGTAAAGAAAAGACATCAGCTAAAGAATCAACGATTTGCTGGGTGTGGGGGTAAGGGGGAAAGACCAAAATAAAGAGGCGATTGTGCAGAATCATCTTTAATGATAAATTCACTGAAGATGACCCCACCTTCAAAATGTCCTTTGATAGGGGCGCCTGGGTGGCTCAGTCGGTTGGGCGTCTGACTTCAGCTCAGGTCATGATCTCGTGGTCCGTAAGTTCAAGCCTTGCGTCAGGCTCTGGGCTGATGGCTCAGAGCCTGGAGACTGCTTCCGATTCTGTGTCTCCCTCTCTCTCTGCCCCTCCCCCGTTCATGCTCTGTCTCTCTCTGTCTCAAAAATAAATAAACGTTAAAAGAAAAAAAAATTTTTTTAAATGTCCTTTGATAATTGGGGGTTAAGAGATAATAGAGGGAATTGTGTTAAACACACAGAATATACTAGACCTAACTGACAAAATGGAAACAGACAATGTACATGCAGTAAATAACAGCCACTCAAAAGTGAAACTGGAGCACAAATGGGCAAAGTAAAAGCTATGGCTGCACCTGGTATCCGTGGTAAGAACCTGCCCCCGAGGTTCAGTGCACCCGATGCTGAGGAGAGGCTGGGCCTTACAGGTTAAGCTCATGTGCACATTTGGGAACACAGATATTCAGTGGTGTCCTTGGACCTACAAACAGAGATGACCCCTATTGAGGACAGTGATAAGGATCCCTGCAAGTGGGGAGAGGGCGGGGAGGGCACAAAGTGGACTGGTTGAAGGATAAAGATTTGGTTTTAATCTCATGACCTTCTAGCTGTGTGACTTTGAAAATATGACTTCCTCTCTCTAACCCTCAGTTCCACATGCAGCAGGAAGGAACTAACTGCACTCATCCCATAAGACTGAGAGTTCAATGAGACAACGCGGAAACTGCGTAGCTCAATGCCCAGCCCGGATTTAGCTCTCCATAAATCTGATTTATTGGGTAATTATTATTAATTGTCTGTAAAAGAAATGTATACATGAATAACTCAGTTAAGAAATGGGCAGAAGATATGAATAAACAGATTTCCAAAGAAGACATCCAAATGCTTAACAGACACATGAAAAGATGCTCAACATCACTCATCATCTGGGAAATACAAACCAAAAACACAATGAGATACCACCTCACACCTGTCAGAATGACTAAAATTAACAACACAAGAAATAAGAGGTGTTGGCAAGGATGAGGAGAAAGGGGAACACTATTGCACTGTTGGTGGAATGCAAACTGGTGCAGCCATTCTGGAAAACAGCACAAGGGTTTCTCAAAACACTAAAAATAGAGCCACCCTACAATCTAACAATTGCATTACTAGGTATTTACCCAAAGGATACAAAAATATAGATTCAAAGGGGTACATGCACCCCACTGTTTATAGCAGCATTATCAACAATAGCCAAACTATGGAGAAAGCCCAAATGTCCACTGACTGATGAATGGATAAGAAGATGAGATACACACACACACACACACACACACACACACACACACACACACTGAAATATTACTCAGCCGTCAAGAAAATGAAATCTTGCCATTTGCAATGACATGGGTGGAGCCAGAATGTATTATGATAAGCGAAGTAATTCAATCAGAGAAAGACAAATACCATATGATTTCCACTCACATGTGGAATTTAAGAAACAAAACAGATGAACACATGGGAAAGGGAAAAAAGAGAGAAGTAAACAAATCACGAGATTCTGAACAGAGAACAAACTAGGGTTGATGGAGGAAGGTGAGTGGGAGACAGGATAGATGGGTGATGGATTTTAAAGAGGGCACTTGTGATGAGCACGGGGTGTTATATGTAAGGGATGAATCACTGAATTCTACCCCTGAAACCAATATTGCACTGTATGTTAACTAAAATTTAAATAAGATAAAAACTTAAAAAAAAAGAAATTTATCCACGAATTATATCTTAGAGTTATTTAAAAGACTAAATGAGACAGAAAAAACAGCTATAATTGGCCAAGTCTGGCCTTGCACTTCTGATCTGGCTAAACTGCCTGGCCTCCATCATGCAGCCAATATCCAAGAAGACCACATCCACTGCAATGTGAGCTTATTCCCAGCCTGTTTTGAATTTCACAACGAGTTATAATTTAGCATTAATATATTAACAAATTTAATAACAGAATTAATAATCAGTTATTAATTAAAATCTTGATTATCTGCTGTTATTAGTTATTGTGCCAAGTATTATATGTTGCAATAATACTGCAAGGTAAATAGTAGCAGTAGCAGTAGTACTCCAATGTGGAAGAATGAATAAAGGATTCTTTTTAACAGCTGGCATCAGAGGGCCTGTTGTGGAGGGACTACCCTGGTTAATAGCCACGTCCATAAAAGATAGATAGCATACACCCTTCCCCCATTTTCTTCTTGCTCCTTTTCTCCTTTCTGCTGCTTGGAGCTAGGAGAGACGGCTGGGACTCCATCTGGGGCCATGAGGACAGAAGCCACACCCTAGAGAAGGTGGAAGGAAAAGCTGGAAGCAGCCTGAATCCCCCATGGTTAGAGCCACCATGCCAGCCCAGAACTATCCATCACTGGACTTTACTAGGGAAGAGACAAAACTCCTCTTTTTGAGCTAGTGTTTTCAAGTCTCTATTAATGACAACCAATCCTAACCCTGACTGATAAAAGAGGACATAAGACTTTACCCAGAAGCCAAATTTATTTTAGGGTCAAAGAACACAATCACTTCAGCTGACATCTGGGTTACAACTGTTGTAAAGATGGGGAAACAGAGGGTCAAAGAGATTAAGTGACCTGCCCAAAGCTAAATATATGGTAGAACCAAATTTGCATCAAGATCCACCTGGCTTAACGCTTGCATTTTAACTATTTTCCTCCTGATTTCTGCCTTTTCTGTGAAGCTGATACTATACAGCTTTTTGGATACTAAACTTGTCTCCCTTCTCAGTTACAGTCTGCACATTCACTATTCCCAGTGGTGGTCAGCCTCCAGAACCTTGACACTGATCCTTTCTCCATTCCAGTGGAGACTAGCTCCCTTGACTCTATCCCAGGGTAAATGCACATAAACCAGTATCCCCACTAGAACTCCAATAGGAAGGAATTAGACATTAATTCAGCCATACTTTCTATAAGACTTTCATTAAAGTTAGACACATGCATTTTCTCCTTCAAATTGAGTCACAGTGAGATTCAAGAAGAATTTCTAAAAGTATGAGGATAATATATTCAAATCAGTTATTAAAGAAAGCTAGAGGTGTTTAGGGTATGTCCTTCAACCTCGTGAGATTGATACCAGGGGAAAATATACCCTTTCAACAAAGATTCTAGAATGCCACTGTGAAAGAGAGAATGCTAAGCTGGCTGACCCTTTTGGCATTTCTTTATATCAAGTCTAATAAATTCTTTCTTAAAATAATTTTTTTCTCTTATGAAAGTAGTTCCTGTTCATTATAGGATAATTATAAAATAAAAAAGGATTATAACTCAATAAGAATCACCGTTCATATTTTGGTATTTCAACTTGCAATCTCTTTGCTTCATCAATGTTTTAAATCTTTGCAATAATATGACATATAAAAAACTTATATAGAGTGACTGTTAACAATAGCTATTTTTATTCCTCACGTTATGAATACAGATTGCAAAATTTAGAAAACAGAAGGAAGTATGGAAAAATAAAATCACCCAGAATGTCAATGCTCAGAGAAAATTAATGAAAGCATGTTACTGTTTGTCCCAGCAGCCTTCCTATTGTATATTTTTACATGATTGAAATCAAACTGTAGAGGCTAGATTTTTAAGTAAATTCAACACAGGAACACCTAGGTTCTACACAGAAGATGTCACAAAGAGTTTTTTTTCCCTTGGAAATCCAATGTCTAAGTTCATTACTATGAATTTTTTAAAGAAGCAGAACACCATTGCTCAAGTACTTTGACAAAGAAAATCACTAATATGTTGCTCTTTGCAACTCTGATTTTGTGGAAAGAAAGAAAAACTATGATTTGTTTAGTAATTTTTCTGGCACAGTATCCGCAGCATGTAAATAGTTTTGTCATTCTTGGTAAGTACTTGCGGAATAACACCAATAATTGTTTCAAGTGATTTCAAACATGGCAACAATGACCATCTGAACTATGGAGGGAAGAATATGGCCAAAAAAACCCCACAAAAAAACCACACGTCCTGGTGCTGTAAAAAGAGTAAATGCAAAAAATGAAGAGCTAAGAGACCCCACTGTCTTAGGGGCTATAACAAAATGCCACAGACTGGGTTGTGTAAACAACCCCCTAGTTTATCTCTCCCAGTTCTGGAGGCTGGGAAGTCCAAGATCAAGGTGCCAGCAGACTCAGTGTCTGGTGGGAGACAACTTCCTAGTTCACAGACAGACATATTTTCACTGTGTCCTCACATGGCAGAGAAAGCAAAGGAGCTCTCTGGGATCTCTTTCATGAGGGCACTAATTCCATTCTTGAGGGCTGCACTCTCATGACCTAAACCACCTCCCCAAAGCTCCACCACCTAATACCATCACACTGGGCATTAGGTTTCAACATATGAATTTTCCAGGGGGAAGGCGCACATTCGGTCTATAGCACACACTTCCTTCCTTTTCTTCTTTTCTCCTCATGTCCAGGAATACATCAGCTGTCTTTGTTCACAGAGGACATGACTTCCTGCTACATCTGTTGTTTCCTCCTTCCGACTTCCTGTTCCCATAGTGTTCTAAAGACTGCATCCTCTGAATACATGCAGTCAGGTGGCAGAGGCAATAATTCATACTGTGGACCTATACAGAGGTGCAGCTGAAACCCTGGTACAAGGATCCCCAGAGTTCCACAACTCTGGAATTACATTTGTAATAAAATTAGTCCAAAAAAAAAGCCACATGATCACTGCATGCCTTGAAACGTCAGTCCATTATATTGGTAATGCATATGAAGCCCCAAATCACAGCTCCCAGCAGCATCATGGTTAAGGAAGCAAAGCCTGGGAGTTTGTAATCTTCACTCATCTCCTTCAAATATTAAAAATTTTTTAATGTTTATTTATTTTTGAGAGAGAGAGAAAGAGTGCAAGCTGGGGAGGGGCAGGGAGAGAGGGAGACACAGAATCCAAAGCAGGCTTCAGGCTCCAAGCTGTCAGCACTGAGCCCAATGTGGGGTTCAAACCCATGAACTGTGAGATCATGACCTGAGCTGAAGTCGGACACTTAACCAACTGAGTCACCCAAGTGCCCCATCTCCTTCAAATATTAAAGGTTCTTCACAGGAACTCATTAAAACTCTCAGAAGTGTCTCTCTCCACTTTCCCAAAAGATATCTCTCTGTTTCTCTCTCACTCTCTCTCTCTCTCTCTCTCTCTCTCTCTCTTTCTCTCTCTCTCTCCACCCCCTCCCCACCCATTGCTATCAGCTTGGTGCCTCAGTGACCTGTCCCCTCCTTGCCCTCAGGAACAAGCTCTTGGCACCCTGTCTCCCCCTAGACCCCCAGGGAGTTGTCATTCTTCTAGGCTTCTTTATTCTTGTGAGAATACAACATAGAGTTTCTGATCTTTTTTTTAGAAGAAGGAGTGGGGAGCTAAGAGGACAAAGGGCAGATGAAAGAAAGCTGTGATTTTTATCCTATTAATAATATGGTCCAGGAATTTATGACCTAGGAAGAATGAGATGTTGGCCATGTCAGGAAAGGAAACCAATGAGACTGGGATCCAAGGCATCACCACTCTAGGGCACAGAGGAGTGCAGAGCACTCTTCTAAGTCATGTCCATCCTTCTCAAGAAGAGAAGATTCTGGGTTTGGGGACACTGGGAACAAGTTCAATGCAGGGGCAAAGTTCACACAGAGAGTATGTGAGAACATAAACCACAGTGGAGACACATAATGTACAACAATCTCCACCAACCCTCCACACCTCCACTTACTCCTCAGCTGCTGCCACCACCAGCATCACGTGCACCAGCACCACGTGTAAGTTACTACTTTTTTCCTTTTTAGAGAAAAACTTAATATGAAAAATATACAGAATAAAAATACCACCGAGAATAGATCATTGTCAGTACATTGTCATGCGTTTAGGGTCTTTTTTTTTAATGATTTTACTTTTATGCTGAGTTGGTGAGACATCCACATGGTTCAAAATATAAAAGGTAAGAAAGGGTATATAGTGCAAATCTTCCCCCCATCCACTGTTGCCCATACATCCAGTTCTCTGCCCCCAGAGGCTACCATGTTTTAAGTACTTTTTAAATAAAAGAAATAAAACATTATAGATATAGTTGAAGTCTCCTTTTCCTCATTCTCTTTCAGTGCCCCCTAGAGGCAACCATTATCATGAATTTGATTCATCCTTCCAATGCCTTTTTATGGTTGTTACATCCATATGCATGTATTTGTGAACCAGAGAGAATTTTGTGCTGTTGTGCTTTTTGTAATTCACATCAATGGTATCATACCTTAAAGCACTACCCCTAGGCTGCCAGTTCATTACTTTTAACTGCTATATGATATTCTAGTGTATGACTAGACTATGTTTTATTCATCCATTTTCCTACAGATAGGGAAGTTTCTCCTGTTTTTCAATAATATAAACAATGCTACTCTTTGGAATTTTCTAAATTAAAATAATACTTAAGGCCATGTCTCCCCAGATGAATCTATAAATTCAAAATAATTGAGCCAAAACCTACTAGGATGTTTTATGAAAACTAATCAGCTAATTCTAAAGTTCATCTGGAAAATAAAACAAGTAAGAATTGGGTAGTGTTTCTTGAAAAGAGTCAGGGAAATTTGCCCTGTAGTTTTATAATCTGCTTATTTTCACTTAGTATATCATGATGGGGAAGGAAGGATCAGCTAGCTGCCTGGGTACTTCTAACAAAGAAAAGATAGATCTTCTTTTCCTGGAGGTTGTTCTAACTAGATGAGAGGCTGGAAATGGTGCCTGAGAATGAAGTCAACACGGCAAGGTCCAAACAAGAAGAATCAGGACAGACTGAGCTAGACCCTGAAATACCATAGCTGGAACCAGTCCTACCTTTACACTGGTTATTTAGATGATAAATGTCCTCAATTGTATACTTTATTTAAAGGTGCATGGGGGAGGGGGGCACAGGGAGGATGTCCTGACTGTAGCCAAAAGCATACTAACTGATATAATGGCTTATAACAATGTCTGATTTAATCAATCATGAGCTGTTGGATTTTTAAGTGATTTTCAACATATTTGCAACCTCCCCAAACAAAAGACTGCAAGGAATATCTTCGTTGCTAAATCTCAATGCAAGCCTGATTATTTCCTTAGCATAGATTCCTAAATAATTCCTACTCAAGTGGAATTACTCAAACCAGAATATGGAAAGAGGAGGTTTGTTTGATAGAAAAAATGTAACAAATACTAATTCAATAGAGAAAAGTATGGAAACCAAAATAACCTCTGAGTCCTAACCCTATATATACCTAATGTCTTCTGCTTCCCTTACCATCTCAAGAGGGTCAGGACATCTTCCTGTCTCAGACCTCAAGGCCTCTAGTCTATCTGCTGCCAGTGTAAGAACAAATAACAACAGTAATGATAATAGTTAACATTTATTAAGCATTTATTCCCTGCAACAAAGAATTCATATATTATCTCATTTAACCCTTATAATAATCCTATTCAGAAGATATTTCTTAAGTTATTATTCCCATTTTTCAAATGGGGAAACAGGCTTAAGGATAATTAGTGACTTGTCTGGTATCACACCGCTACCTGAATGAGCTGGGATCCCAAACTGGCCTTACTGCTCCCAATGCTGCTTCTCTGACCTCTCCCAAAGTCTCCACCAAGAGCTCTCCTTGCAGATCTGTCCACCCAGTTTCTTAGCTTGACTGTGTTTTCTTTTAGTTAACATTAAAAGAATAAATATTAAAAGAATATCCAAAGAATAAATGCCAGAGTTGGCAGGAAGCAAGTAAACAGACCTGTTCCCAGCAGCATATCCTGTGCCCTCAGTTACTCCAGAGGTGTGGAGGCTCACTTGGAGGGATGCCTGGGCCTTCTTGGAGCTAAGTAAGGGATCCAAAGGCAAGCCAGTCTTCAGATGAAGCTGCCATTGCATGGATGGAAGGCAAAGCAACAACATAGGGGGAAATAGTCTGATTCCTTGAAGATATCACTGACATATTGGATCAAGTTTTACCCCAAGCCTGCCCTCCCTCTCAACTTGTCAAATACATGAACTAATAAATTCCCTTTATTGTTTCAGCCAGTTTGAGTGAGGGTGTTTGTTCACTGCAACCAAAAGTGTTCTACCGGCTTCCTCTCCTATCTGGACCTTCCGAGCACAGAACTTGTATCACAGTCTCCTGATAATAACAAAGCTGATACTTACATAGCATTTACCACTCTCCTAAATTCATAATGCATTTTGATTTATTTAGCCATCACAATAGTCCTATTGAGGTAGGTTTTTTTGTGTGTTTTTGTTTTTAGCCTATTTCAGAAATAAGGAAAGTGAGGCCAGAATCAGGTTAAATTAACTGGCACAGCCAGCAGGTGGCAGAACTGAATTCAAATGTAGTCGTCCCCTCCGGCTCCACAATTCTTGATCTTAACCCCATTGCCTGCAGTTCACTCACTGCTGTCCTGGGTTCTCTCATCAAGTAAGACAAACAGCATCATCTTGGACTGACAAAGGGTGGAGTGAGGTGTGGGTGGGGCATATGCAGATGTTCATCTCCACTTAGTTTTTAGGAATCCTGAAGGTGCACATGTCAGTTTGCATTATCTCAAAAGCCAGTTGAGAATTTGACTATGTCACTCTCCTAAGTCACTAATGAAACTTCTGCCAGGTTATTTCTCAGCTGCTGACAGTGGTTGTCTATGGCTGAGTCGATATTTTCATGTCTACTCATAATCCTGTGTGTCAAGATCACTGAAAAATAAATGCCAGGATTTTTTCTCCGTGTTCTAGCTGCTGCTTTGATTTTAGACACAAAGTCTAAAGTCTGTCTCCCAGGTATTATGTGTATAGAATCCAAGAGGTGTAAATTTATGTAGAATTTATTCACATAAACACGGAAGTATTCTCAACTATTGTGCTTTTTGAAGAAAAGCAGCCCATGTATCATCTGAATTTTGCTGAGGTAGCTGTGGAAGCTTCAACCAATGACACTTGGGTTTCAAACTATGCCTTTAT
The DNA here is from genome assembly GCF_014898765.1 of Herpailurus yagouaroundi. Taxonomy (NCBI): domain Eukaryota; kingdom Metazoa; phylum Chordata; class Mammalia; order Carnivora; family Felidae; genus Herpailurus; species Herpailurus yagouaroundi. Next base: position 23,019,527 of record NW_024412413.1, on the reverse strand, counting down.
CTCCATGCCAAATACTCTTAAATTTTTCATTAAAAAAAAAGAAAAGAAAAGAAAAACCAGAGAGCTGCAAAAATTCTCTTTGCTATCAGGAGCTTATGATATTTTAGGCTAATAATAATCTTGAATGTAACTGAATGGGAACTATTTTCTTATTACTTCCTCTCTCTCTCTCTCTCTTTCTCTCTCTCTCTCTCTCTCTCTCTCTCTGTTGGTTTTTTTTTCCATTCTATTTTTTTAGTTCAAATGTAAAAAGGGCTCACTCAGGAGGCAAAAGAAAAAAAGAAGAAAATTGTGGACCGTACTTCCAAGTTCAAAGACCAAGTGTTGGGAAATCACAGTTCATTACAACTAAAAGTCTATGATGAGATGTTTGCATATGTACATCTCAAAGTGAGCCAGAAACCTTTCCTTGGCAGCCTGAGAGGAAAGAATGTTTCCAATATTCTTGCCCTATACAAACGATTCTCAGAGTAGTCTATGGAATTAATTAGACCACTGCAAAAATCCTCAGTTTAAACACAAGTACCTATCACAACCCTACTTTTTGTTTAGTAGTAAAAGCCTCCATTTTTTCATACTTGTAATTATTTCCTTTTTTCCCAGTTTTATCGAGATATAATTGACGTAAAACATAATTATTTCTTTACTGATCATTTCATCAAAAGCTTTCTCCCTATACACCTCCATTTTAGTGAAGCTGAAATCTTTCTGGCAAATACAGATTTATTTTGCACCATGGGGGGGAAGAAAACATAAAACATGTCTTCTCAGAAACTTCCTTTATTTTTCAGCATCCATATGTAGGCCAAACATAAATGGACATGAAGTGAGATCAATTATTGAATGTCTATTAAATACTAAGTTTCAAACAAGGTACTTTAACATTCCTTGCCTCATTTAAACCCATGAAAGCTCCTGGAATGTTAGTCATCTCATTTTAAAAAGGACAGAACTGAAGAATCTTGAATTCTATCACAGTAAGTGACTGATAAAGACCCACAACTCTTCCGATTGATGCACTTTCTGCTCCCATGTTACTTCTCCAGAACAATTAAAACCCAAATATACATAAGGCCACTGACTTCAACATAATGGACAAGACAGTGTGAGATAATTCTCAGAAAGGAGATTGTTCTCTCTCATCATCAGATGGCCATAGAAGTCAGGTGGGTATATTTGCAAAATTAGAATTTACTAAAGTTCCAGTACTATATATATTAATGAAATAGCTACTAAGAATAGGAATATAACCAGTTTATTGAAAAGCAGTTGATGAAGATCTCATGCTTTAAATCTAATCATCCAAAATTTACAGACGTGGAGGCACCTGGGTGGCTCAGTCAGTTAAGCGGCTGGACTCTTGATTTCAGCTCAGGTCATGGTCTCACCATTCATGAGATCAAGCCCCGAGTTGGGCTCTGTGCTGACAGCACACAGTCTGCTTGGGATTCTCTCTCTCCCTCTCTCTCTCTGCCTCCCCCCACCCCACTCGCATGAACAAGAGCTCTATCTCTCTCTCTCTCAAAATAAATAAACAAACATTTAAAAAATTACAGATAAAAAGACTAACAAGTCTGCTTCCTACATCAGCTTGGATATGTGCAACATAGGTCAGAATGGGGTGCCAAAACTGACAACACAGTCAGATTCAAGATGCCAAAAGAAGAAAAGGGTCCAAACAGGACTGGGATGTTGCCCTTATAGATTTAATTAATACCTTAGTATACAGGGGTTGGTAGAAAATAGTCATAGCTCTAGCCTATGGCACTATGTTTATCAGTGTAATTTGTTTGCAGTTTAATGTACTTGTTATGTAGACTATATCATTCTTTCTTTAGGGTGGATTCAGCCACTCTCAAATAATCACTGGTGATCTTCTAGAGTTCCATGTTAAAAGAACCACTCCAAATAAGGGAGGAGTACCAGAAAGTCAGGGTGCTGCTTCCACTGCTGCTGCTGATAATGATCAGACCCAACTGACAATTGCTCTAAAAATTCTGATCTCCGGAGAAGTGACAATGTAAGCAGCATTAACTCTTCCTGAACAAGCTTCATTGCCTATGAAATAACTAATATTTCTTAAGCCTACAGTGCTGAACATTAGGCTTATCACAAAACCTTTACTAATTTACCAATATGCTTGAAAGCCTAATTCTTCCACAGATAAATCAGAGGTTAAAATGTATGTTTTTCTATTATTTTTCCAAAGCTTTGTAAGATCCTGGAAGAAAATGTACAGGAACGTATAGATGTCCAAGAACGTTTCGTACCATGAGTGGTGGCTGAAGAAGATGCCAGATTTTTCTATAACCTATTTCATCTTAGAATAGCTTAAAAGTTTGTGCATATACATTCCTGGTTTCCCTTTATGAAACGTGTCCTTTTCAAGGCCATCTTCAGATATATTAGCCCCACGCCTGTCACCGGTTTTTTGACACATTCTCATGAGTCACTTGCACACTTCCAGAGTGTAAGCCTTGGAGAAAGAGGCTTTGTTTTGTTTTATGCAAAACCCTTGACTCCTATAATGTGCAGTTCACACCTTTGGTGTCAGATAAATGACAAATAATCATTGTTAAAAGCAGTAACACATTAGGATGTGAAGTTTTACAACAATCCCTGTTTTCCTCGAGCTGCCAGAATCATTAAATTTATGACATTGGTGGTTTAGTAGAACTGTATGCCTCTGCTCTGTTTACTTAATTTTTGAATTGACTGGAACGTGCTTTTAATGTGGAAATCGTATTATGGTGTTCAAATATCTTGTGCTCTGAACAAGATTATTAGCTGTAGAAACCAAATGGGATTTTATCCATTGTCACCATCCTCTATTTTTCCTTGACATGTTCATCCCATCTATCGGCAAACCAAATTTGATGTCAGAATCCGCTCCAAAATACCAACAACATGTTTTGTAATTGCAAAGCTAACACCTATGAATAATAAAATTGCAAACAAGCAGAATGCCATCAAAAATTCAGGATGATTATTTTTTAATGATTGTATTACTTCTTGTGTGTGATAGTATACAAAGCATGGAGCATTGTCTTTCTCGAGATTGGATTCTAGTGAGTTTCTGAGCCTAAGGACCATGGGGGCAGAGGCAGTATTTTTTCCGTCCGTCTAATAGCAACACATGTCATGGAAGGCAGCAAGCTAGGAAAGAGAAAAGGATTCCTGGTTCATTCCTCATCTTCCCTTAAACACCTTTAAGCTGATTATATGAGGAATGCATGAGGAATTAAATGCCCTTTGCCCATGGTGCTAGTTCAAAGGAGTGAGAAGACAGAATTCCAATTCTACTCCCGTCATTGATCTGTTGGACTTGTTAACATACCCTTTAAAATCTGTCTCAATTCAAGTTTATCCTAGAACCATGAGATGTTAGAGACCAATTAGTAGTCTAACTCGTATGTTTTTGAGTGAAGAAACCAAGGCTCAGTTTAGAGGACTACCCCAGAGTCACCCTCCTTGACTCTATATGGTTTGTTTAAGCTCAGTCTCATCTCAATGCCACAGAGCAGACCTCCAGATTCACCTTAGATTCACTGTCTTGGTCCCAAACTACTTACCCTGACCCAATTGGAGCTCCACACCCAGCTCTCTTTCTACCCACAGCCCTTTTCTGTTACCACATTTCCTTCATCTCCAGGAACGGCACTAATTTCCTCTAAGCTGCTCTGTTAAATTACAAATGCCTTACCTAACAATGTCTACCATTTTGTAAATGCTTTTTAGGCACCAGACACTACACAGGCATGCTGTAAACACTCTTACAGTTAATCTTCACAACATTATGATATTGGTATCATTATACAGATGGAAAAACCAGAGGTCAGGGAACATAATCAACATGCTTAAGGTCGCATAGCTGGCAAATGGTACAACCAGCATTTGCACCTGCCTCTGTCTGGTGCTCTTAACCACTGTGGTGACTGTCTGCCACTTCCTCCCAAAGCATTTGGTCATTCATTCAATGCACATTGTTCCAACTTCAAAATATGCTGGACACGGCACTGGAAGAACAGGGAATGCAGGGATGAAAGAGCAATTTGGGACATGAAGGGGAGCAGTGGTACCTGAGATCCTGAACAATTATTCCCCAGAGTAGTGACACGGCGCCTGAGCCCATTCCCCCACAGCTCCTTGATCTGCGGAAGCTACTGGCTCCCTCCACCTGGGTCTGTGAGGCTAGGGAAAGTGCGGAGTTTCTTCCCCTGGCATACCTGGACAGGATGCTCAGCAATTTGCTCCTGTCTGTTTTTATTTGTTATGTACTCGCACTCTGTGGGTATTTTATAAATCGCTAATGTGTGCAGAATTTGCTTTTCTGGCTGCTTCTCTGCCTCTTCCCTCGTTCCCCGACTGCCGATGTAGCGGCTGTTCTTCCCCTCATATTTGAACATTGGCTCAAGCTTCCTCTTTTAAATTACTTCTGCTGTCAGCTCATTTAGCGTTTTCGCTCATCCATAGTTTTGGAGTTTGCTTTTTTTTTTTTTTTTTTTTATTAAACTTCTTCCTTCAACAAAGCTTTTGAAGATAGGGTTTCACGCTTGTCACGCTGTGTTCTGGTCATTTGGCACTTGCATCTCAAATGCATTTCATCGACCATATGCTTTTTCTACTGCTGCCTCACCTCCTCAGACTTCTGAAGTGTTTTGTAATGGGCTATACAAGATGGGGTGGTAGAGGGGGGTGAAAGTACCTTGCCTTTTGTTGTGATTTCTCATTTGAGTCTCCACATTTGTCTTAAGTAGGTTCGTTGAGCTTGGGAAAAACAGCAATCAAAGCAACTAAGTATCCGTGAGATATAAGCAAAGCAAACCAGTTAAACCCTACAAAGATGAATTGTGATTAAAAAAAAAAAAAAAAAAAAAAAGTTGATTTACTCATAGCAAGAAATTAAAAAGTCAAATAGAAAAGGAACAGTGAAGTGTAAGCAGGAAATGCTGACAGCTAAATTACCCTTCAAGTAAAGAGAGATAATCCTCCCGCCATGGCCTACACTTCATGCCAGAGCTCAAATTTAAATTCCTATGGCCCTGTATGGGCCTTCGGACCATTATTCTCTCTCCTGTATTCAGTTATCGGTTCTTTCTTATTACAATAAATGTTTGGATACATTCAGCCAGAGGCTTTTTGGATGATGAGCACATTTCTACAAAGCAGAAAAAATAAACATGATATGGTTGCTGCCTATTTCAAGAACCCCATATGGCTGCTTTTAGATGGGCGCTGTCCACCTCTGCAGGCCAACTTCCCATTTGCAAGGGTATTTGGCTCAGCCTGAGACCAACTTTATAAATCAATTACAAAATTCCAATCTCATTCTGTCATTCACTTCAGCTGTACATGAAAATAAAGGGGGAAATTTTTAATGACTCTGGAAAGTTCCATATGCATAAAAGCTGAAAGCAGCAAATATTCATTTTCTTTTTTGGCAGATGACTCTGGTAATTAAGGTAAACTACTAATAACCCTTTTCAGAGTGCAGGATAGATTGTTCCCAAACATATTGAGAGGAATCACATTGAGCAGCTTGAAGCTCAAGCAGATCCTTAAAGAGAACCCTGCCAAAAACAAAACAAAACAAAACAAAACAAAAACAAAAACAAAACTGCCCGCAAGGAAAAAAATAAACCTGGAGAAGTCAAAACCCAAGTCTGTACCAAGGTTTTAATCTGCCTCATGAGTTCTATGCTGCACCCCTTTCCAATTCTTCTCAACAGTTGATGTACGTTTGACCAATCCTTTTTCAAAACAGGCATTTTAATGATTGCATCTGCCAAAAAGTCTTGAGCAGTGCTTGACAATCTTTTGCTGGAAAGGGCCAGATAATCAATATTTTCAGTTTTGCCAGTCATATTGTCTCTCTGGCAACTAACAACTCTGCTGTTGTGGCAAGAAAGCAACCATAGACGATAGTAAACACAACACATGAGTATGGCTGTGTTCCAATAAAACCGATTTTATAAAAATGGGAGTGGGCCGTATTTGGCATGAGGGCTGTAGTTTCCTTATCCCTGCTCTTGAGGATAAGGTAATAAGGTATGACAGAGAACAAGCCAGCCACTTCCCCTTCCCAGGGTACAGACTTCCTTGTTCCAGACATGAGCTGTACCACCCAGAGAAGATGAGCTCATTCTATGGGGAAAACAACCCATTTTAAAAGTCTAGACTTCCTGAGCCCTCTGACAACTATGATACATCACAGCATTATTTAGTCTCCCGCTCATTTATGAGTCACTGCTTGATTTGCAAGATTCCCTACTTCAATGGTAATATTGAAAGCCCACTAATATTAGTCACAGCAAGAAGCTGCCCCCAAAACTGAGAGAGGAAATTACTTTACAGTTTTAATTTCAGGCTATGAACTAAAATGACTATATATCAAACAGTTTTTAATGCTGCCTTTGGTACTAACACAAACAAGAACGATCACTTTCAAGTCCTGTTGCTCTCCATAGCACAACATTGTTTGGAGTCTTGAATCCAAAGACTTGAACAGACATGCCATACAATACAGAGGGAAAGCATGGGATCTGGACTCAGACAGACCTGAGTTCTAACCTCTGCTCTGCCATTCAGTAGCCATGGAACCCAGACAAGTTGTTCAACCTCTCTCAGTTTGCTTCCCTGTTTGCAAAATGGTGCAGTAAACCCTGCCCTGGCTCTCTCTCTACCTCAAAGAATTGTTGGCCAGGAATTAGGGTAGTGGGGGCTGTGAAATGAGATAATGGCAGAGGAATAGCTTTAGAAAAGCTGAAGAAAAAAAGGTATACTATGATTCTAACACAGGAAGGGGTGTGATTTTCTTTTTAATGGAACCAGTTATAGACTCGAGAATCCCTTTACTCATATTGCATCAATTTGTGCCTCTGGTGTGATCACAGAGTAAATATACCCATTGAAAATCCATCTAGTCTCATGGATTAAGTTCACCGGGGAGCATCCTGTGGGCCAGGCAGGCACTGATAGTGAGAAACGTTGGAACTCAGTCCTCCTGCAACAATTCCTACCTTCAGCTCTTCGGGCAAAAAAAATCTGACATAGGAAAACAGGCAGGAAGATAATGCAGGCTCAATAAGGGAGTCACCTCTGTCCCCATTCTGAACTCTTCTGTCTCTGTACATTCCATCCCAGAAATCTGCAGGAAGATGGTACACCCCACCATTCTCTTGGTGACTGACTGTGTCTAGGCCAGACATTCTTCTTACAAGGAGATTTTTCTCCTCGACTCAAGATGTCCCGTTTTGATTTTTTTCCATCTCTCCTGATTATTTTTTTTAATTAGTAATTTACTTCTTGCCATGCATGATAATGTGCCTTTTCAACAGTCAGAGGCAACTGGTCAGTCTGAGATAGGCCTAGGGGATGAAGTATCATTTATCAAAAACATCCTGTAGAGAAGAAAATGTAATTTAAATGGGGTGAGCAGTGGGGATGCCAACCCTGTCCCTGACTGATAAAACTAAACATCATCAAGGTATCTATTTCTTACCTAATTAATTTCATTTTTATGATATGTAATCCATGATCAAAATCAGAGGGGGATTGTTTCATATACTTTGAGAAGATTGTTCTAAAGTTCATGTGGGGGTGCCTGGGTGGCTCAGTAAGTTAAGCATCTTAGTCTTGATTTCGGCTCACATCATGATCTTGCAGTTCATGGGGTTGAGCCCTGCATCGGGCTATGCGCTGACAGCACGGAGCCTTCTTGGGATTCTCTCTCCCCCTCTTTCTCTGCCCCTCTTATGCATGCTGTCTGTCTCTGTCTCAAAATAAATAAACTTTACAAAAATAAAGTTCATGTGAAGGAATAAACAAATGAAATGAGCTAAGGAAAGTTTTTAAATGAAGAATGATAGAGAGAGAGAGAGAGAGACAGAGAGAGAGAGGTAGAGAAATAGATAGATAGATACATGTTTGACCTAACAGTTCTAATTTTAAAACTAATGATACAAACAAAAAAAAAATTGAAAGCCAGATCAATGGAAATAGATTCACAGTTAAAAGATCTCAATGTATGTAAACTAAAGTATAAGAGTAAATGATAAAGCTAAAAGGATTAAGCACTGTCTCCTACAGGAAGCCTTCCTTGGTTATCTCAGTTCTAGATTAAATGTCTCTCTTTGGCAATCATAGTATTCTGTGAATGCTTCTAGATATATATATACATATATATACATATACATGTACGTATATATATACACACATATATACGTATATGTATATATATATGTATATGTATATGTATATATATGTATATGTATATATATATATGTATATGTATATATATGTATATGTATATGTATATGTACATATATATATGTATATATATATATGTATATATATACATATACGTATATATATGTGTGTGTGTATATATATGTAAGTATGCCATACAGTTGAGCACAAAGTATTAGGATAAGTCTCACCTAATTTCCACAAAGTGAATACACCTATGTAGCCAGCACCCAGGTCAAGAAAAAAACAAACAAACAAACACTCTATCAGAATCCCAAAAGCCCCCTTCATTCCCCTTCTGGGGACAATCTGAACCTCTAACACCAAGGTCTCTGATGGTCACTACTATCCTGATTTCTAGCAAAGAGATTACTTTTGCCTATTTGGGAACTTTCTGCTAATGGACTCATATAATACATACTCTTTTGTGCCTTGCTTCCTTGGTTCAATATTATTTTTGTAAGGTTTATCCATGTTGCTGGAGTTCATTTTTTCTCTAGTTCATTCCTATACATTATTCCATTAAGCAAACATACCATGATTTTTTTTCTAATTTACCATAGATGATATTTGTCTTGTTTCAACCAGGGGGCTATGTGCTGCTATGAACATTGTTGTGTAAGTCTTTTGGTTAAATGCACATGCACATTTCTGTTGGTATATGCCTGGAAATGGAGGTACTGGGCCATAAAGTATATGTTCTTTTATTTTTAGCAGACAATGCGAAATAGCTTTTCAAAGTGGCTGTACTGATCCCCATGTCCACCAGCCGTGCATGAGAGTTTCCTTTGCTCTACATCCTCACAAACCCTTCATATTATCTGTTTTGTTTTAGCCCTTCCAGTGGGTGTTCTGGGCATACATCTAAAAGTACACTGGGGGGCGCCTGGGTGGCGCAGTCGGTTAAGCGTCCGACTTCAGCCAGGTCACGATCTCACGGTCCGGGAGTTCGAGCCCCGCGTCGGGCTCTGGGCTGATGGCTCAGAGCCTGGAGCCTGTTTCCGATTCTGTGTCTCCCTCTCTCTCTGCCCCTCCCCCGTTCATGCTCTGTCTCTCTCTGTCGCAAAAATAAATAAACGTTGAAAAAAAAATTAAAAAAAAAAATAAAAAATAAAAAAATAAAAGTACACTGGTATATTGGGATGAGCACTGGGTGTTATATGGAAACCAATTCGACAATAAATTTCATATATTAAAATAAATTAATTAATTAATTAATTAATTAATTAAAAAAAATTTTAAAGTACACTGGTATAATTTATCTGTTTCCTTATCTATCTCCCTCGCAGGTTTGCAGGAATACATTCTATAAACTAAGAAACCAAAGCCCAGAGAAGTTGTGAGATGTGCCCAAGGTCACAAATTATAAATATTTTTTACAGCACAGATATCCCAAATAGGCAGCATTCATAGGACCGAGGAGGACAGGCTGCCTTCTTTAAAAGTGTTGAAAAACCTACTTCCAGGTAATCAATGCAACTTGCTCATATAACCAGAGAGTTGCTCAGACACATGCATATGTACACACACACACACACACACACACACACACACATACACACATTCAGCACTTCGAAATGGAAGGTTTAATTTTGAAGCACACTGCTGTTAGTTAAATGATCCTGCAACCAACAGCCACGCATCTCTCCCTTATCTCTCTTTGGTTAAATGTTTTGAAATGAGTTTCAAATGGGGTTGGCTCAAATGACAGCTCTTCATTTCACCTTGCTTCTGCAGATGCTATTTTGCAGGGATGTTTTATGGTTCTGTTAATTACCCACGTCGAGACGTTATTTTATTGTTTCTAGAGAAGTAGAGTTATAAATGTAAATATTCTGAGGCAGCAAATTTCTTCAGCAAACTAAAAGAGTTACTACGTGAATCAATGCATATATTTAAAATGTGCATTATTTCAGTTATTACTGGTATCCTAAACTATTTCTCAGGTACAAGTATAAGTGTGGACAAGCTGAGGCTGACTCTGTGCTATAAAAGCAGACTGGAAATCCAAAAGATGTAGATTTTAACCCCAGCTCTAGCATTCAGACAACACTCAATTTCTCTGGACTTCACTTTCCTCACCTCTGAAATGGGAAATAATAATACCGGCTATCTGCTTGTGTTGTTACAAAGTTAAATAGACTGTTGTATAAAAAGACCTGACAGTAATAAGTGTACAATTATTGCCTACTGATGAACAACAGCTGAGGAATTCTTCCACAATGATGAATGGCGCAAAGAGCCTATAGCATCTTGGCTGAGTTGAAGTCCTGGAGCCGTACTGCCTGGATACAAACTCTGACTTTACCAGCTCCCAGCTATGCTACTTTGGGCACATGTTTAACTCCTCTGTGTTTCATCTTCTGCATCCATAAAATGGGTAGCAATAGTATCAGTTTCATGTTGTTGTAAAGATTAAATTAGATGATCCACGAAACCTGCTTAGAACAGAACTTGACACACAGTTGAGTGAATAATAAATGTTAGCTGCAAGCAGGTGCAGGTTTGTCCAGGGATGATTATTTACATTTACCTTTCTGACCTGATAGTGTGGAAATAAGGCTGATTTCTTTCCTTTGTTGCATGTCACTTGTCCCAACCCAGCCAGCACCCTTCCAGTCTAATTTTTCTTCCGCTATGTTCCTCGAAATGGAAAACAAATGCCTTAATTATGAATAAAAATGGAATGTTTCTCTCTTAGGTGTCATTAAAAATGATTTTTTTTTTTTTACTGAGGAAGAAAATACTCGTTAGCCCTCCTGGCAAATCCCAGCGTTAGAGCCTTGCTGTGCTCAGCATGAGGGGCTTGGCGCTTGCTAGGAACGGCAATGTGTATGCGCCTCAGCAGCTCTAACCACAGCAAGGGGCCTTGGCACCTCGGGCAGGCGGCGCTGGGAGCAGCTCGACATTCAGACACAGACCAGTGCCATCACAGAGGCTGTACAGAAAGGGTGCTGGAGACGACAGACTCTCGGGCCATGGCTTCACATGGCAACATGGCGCGACCACACTGCTGCCTTGCTCCAGGAGGGGATGCCTCGATTCCAGCACAGGAAGAAAAGCCTAGATTTCAAAATCAATCCCACCTGGGTTCAAATCCCAGCTCCATCATTTAATACAGCATGACTCAGAGCAGATTATTTACCCTCTCTGACTGCAGGCTCCTTGTTTGTAAAGTGGGAATAAGAACACTCACCTCAGAGGTAAGCATGAAGAATAAATGAGAAAAGGAGGTTTGTAAAGTGCTTCTGCCCATAGCTGGCAGGTAGCAGCTATGATTGTAATTTTCCAGACCTCAGCACTAATATATCTGGACCATTCCACATATGATTTCTCCAAGAGCAATGTATTGGGAGGCTCCTGCAAAGGGCTTGGACTGCATCTTACCTCCTACTCTTTGGAATCAGAAGCAATTGGCTGTTTCAGTCCTGAAGGGCCTCACATGATCAGACCCTCAGTCAGTTTAGGTTGCAGGACACAGATGGAGACAGCAGAAATTTCTTTAGCACAGCTCAGTTACCTTTCATCTTTGCTTACAAAACGGCCAGATTTCTTCTAGAAGTTTGCTAAAAATGTCACGAAGCAGCCAACGCTGATATTCTGACCTTTTTCAACCACTGCCCCTAAAGGAACAGGCTCCAGAGAGTCATATTCTCTTTCCCAAGGCTGTCCCAGGCAATAGTCTAAATGTTTTACAACATCATAACAAGGGTCCCCAACTTCCTAGCCTGCAATCTCTCCCTATTGTTGACCAACACCAGGCACCTGCTTAGGAAGCCAAGACTACATAGTGGTGGGGTTTTACAGCACTTCCAATTCCATATTACAAAGGACCCAGGGGTTGGGGCGTCTGGGTGGCTCAGTTGGCTAAGCGTCTGACTGTTGATTTCAGCTCAGGTCACGATCTCACAGTTCGTGAGTTCGAGCCCCACATTGGGCTCTGCACTGACAGCGTGGAGCCTGCTTGGGATTCTCTCTCTCTCTCTCTCTCTCTCTCTCTCTCTCTCTCTCCCCCCCTCTCTCTCTCTATGCCCCTCCCCGCGCATGTGCCCTCCCTCTCTTCCTCAAAACAAATAAATACTCTTAAAAAAAGGATTCAGGTTTCAACTACACTGACATATCAGGAACTGAAACAAGGGGAGCAGGTTCTGGAGTCAGACAGCCTGGTTGCAGTATAGACTCCACCATTTACTGCTCTATGATCTTAGACATATTATTACTTAATTGTTCTCATCTGTAAAATGGACACAATAATCATAGAGCCCTCCTTATGGGGCTGTTGTGAGCACTGAATGAGTTGATGTATGCAAAGGACTTGGCACGAGGCATGTGATAAACTCAACAAATGTTACCTCTCATTATTATCAAACACCTAGTATGTTCTGGGCATTGTACTTGTTATTGAGAAGATCTTGGAAGATCATGGCTACAGGTTGTCCCTGGCCTCATGGTGTTTACAGTATAGAAGCAAAATATTATACATATAATTATCCAGATAATTATTTACATTGCCAGAACTATAAATGCTCTAAAGATGTTCCAGAGTGTATATGTCCTTGGTAAACTAGAGCTTCTGAATTGAAGATTTGCTGAGATGATCTAATGAATACAGAACCAACATTTGTAGCATTCTGCATGGAAAGTAAATCTAGAATAAGTTGACTCTGCTCACTGATTCTACTTTATATAATGCTTTAAGTAGTTTGCTTTAGGGGCGCCTGGGTGGCGCAGTCGGTTAAGCGTCCGACTTCAGCCAGGTCACGATCTCGCGGTCCGTGAGTTCGAGCCCCGCATCGGGCTCTGTGCTGACAGCTCAGAGCTTGGAGCCTGTTTCAGATTCTGTGTCTCCCTCTCTCTCTGACCCTCCCCTGTTCATGCTCTGTCTCTCTCTGTCTCAAAAATCAATAAACGTTAAAAAAAAAAAAAAAGAACAGCCTCAGCAAACAGACTGTGTGGGTTCAAATTCAAGCTTACCATGGACAATCTTTGTGACCTCGGATAGTTTCCATACCTCTCTGTGCTTCGGTTCCTCATCTGTATGCGCCTCAGCAGCTCTAACCACAGCAAGGGGCCTTGGCACCTCGGGCAGGCGGCGAGGACATGATAAAGAGTTCCACCATGTTGATGGGAAGGTTAGCTAATTTAGGTGATACCCATAAGTTAGTTAGAACAGTGCTTAACACATAGTAAGCACCGAATAAATAGTATTTCTTATTCTTATGTGATATGAACTTCTCAACAACACTGCAAGCAGAGTAGTTATTACCTCCATTTTATAGATAAGAAAACTGAAACCCCAAGAAATAAGCCTGTAATTCACAAAGCTGGAACTAAACCCAGGTCTCCTAGCTCCATACCCATAGTCATTTCCCCTACTCCCAACAGCCTCTCAACTGGCAAAGAAAAAAAACAATCTTTGAAAAGTCAACATTTAGAGGGTGTGGATTCAAGTGTTTCATGAAGAGAAAGAGTATTGTAACATAAACCTGAGTAAAGCAGCAAAAAGAAAGCCAAAAGAAGCCAAAGGTTTTATTTTAAAAGATAAATGAGTAGCAAACCAGCTGACTTAAAATGAGAGGGTTAAGAATATTTTCCTGTATAATTAAATCTCTAAAGATTTGGTTAGAGTGCCATAGTTTATATCAGGTTAAAACAAAAGATCACATTAGCAATTGCACAAGTTTATATGCAGTGCCTATCCGCAAAGCAACATTAGTAAGTTGATTTCAAAGAGTCTTATCAAAACTGTTACTTATAAAATAAGAGAAGCAGGACATTTAGGGGGCAAGACTTCTAACACAGCACCTACCAAAAAAACGTATATTTATCCTATTACCAGCACTTACCCAGGAATTACATTTTTTTATTTTTTATTTTTTGTTTTAATTGTGATGAGATACACATAGCATCAAATTTACCATCTTAATCATTTGTAAGTGTACACTTTCAGTGGCACTGAGGATATTCACATGGCTGTGCAGCCATCACCACCGTTTATTTCCAGAACTCTTTCCGTTTCACCAAACTGAAATTTTGTACCCATTGAACAATAGCTTCTTATTCCTCCCTTGGAATTATGATTTTTAAATCAAATAAGTTTTTAAATCAGGATCATTTTCCTTCAACCACTTAGCTTTTGTTTCTTAAAACAAAATTTGCTACAGTTTAAAAGATGGCTAAGAATTCAAGTATGATGAAGTTTTTTCTAATTAGAAAGTCATCCTTAATCACTCCAAAGTATTTGGAGACAGCCCTCTATCTAATGCTCTTCTGTCATTTTTATGGCCCCATCCATAATTTTGATTTCAGAAAGTCAAACAACAGAAGATAGCTATTTGTAAATCCAGACTGGATGACAAGGACAGAGGTTTCTAACCATAGGAACAGCTTCTCACTTGATGTCAGTCTCATTTCCATTGAAACAGGGTAAAGGAGAGGAAGTTTCCTGCATACACAAAACCCATGGACTATCTCGTAGGTCTGGGAGAATGTGCTGGTCACCCAAGCCCACACCCCATACTTATGCCTTCAAGCATGTTTGTCACAAGAGGCAGAATATTCTAGTTGCTATCAGAACCCTCAAAGAGACTTCATAACATCCAGTTCAACAGATAACAAGTCACAAAGAGACACGATTCTTTGCAAATGACAATGAATTTTTCATCTCAGGCTTTTGATGTGTAAGGACATATATTTAGAAGGAAAAGCTTTTATTATGGCTAATCAAAGAAAAGGTGCTTTTTTAAAAAAGAAAAATTTATCGGAGTTTCTTCAGGACAAACAGTACGACCCAGGGCTTTGTTCCTGGAGATGATGTGTCTTTGAGGACAATGGAAATTGCCAGCGGATTGTCTGATTACCCCCCTCCCCATCAGCACAAGGCAGCCCCTTACAAATGGACGCCAGCCTGTGGAGGTAGTGATGAAAATAGTCTATCACCTCACATTTTTTGGCATCATGTGGTTCCCCTGGGTAGCATTCCTCTGCTCTGAGCTTTGTAGACACTGCTGATGTTCTGCCTGCTAATGACATTAACAGAAGTATGGTGTCTCATCTGTGAGCAGTGGCTACTTTTAGCAAAAGCACATGGTCTGGAAATCTCCAAATTCACTAAATATACACATGAAAAGGGTTCCCTTAGAACAAACTGCTATTTGTACCTGATTTGATTTTTAAAAGAACCGAGGTAGAAATATCTGTGTTTGTGTGTGTATGTGTCTGTGCAAATGCATGCAAATGAATTTGGGGGGTGGGGAGGGAGGGAAATCATGGAAATCTACAATTAGAAAAAGCAGATATATAACGAAGGAAAAACAATTTAGCCATATTCTTTGTATTACAAGGTCGACTTTCTTTGTAATTGTGTGTGTGTGTTGTCCTGTGAGTCCTGATTACTGATTTTGTGTTGAGCATTTCAACTCTTTTACCTTTTCTTAAGGAAATTAGGTCAGGGCTCTGGGTAACCTGACCTGCTCACCTCTCAGGTGAAGCTGGCCTCCTTAAGCTCTGGCCACAATAATTTTTTCCATCTGCTGGACTCAAAGATTCAGTGAAAATACAAATATCAGAAGCATCTCAGTTCAGGCAATGCTCCTTGTGAAGCGTTCACTTTAATGACACTGTAATGTCACGCCCCTTGGTGCACCATTTTATTGTGAGACTTAATCAAAGGCAAAAAGAAATAAAGATGTCTGGCCTGGGCGCAGGTGCTTCTTTGTCAATGTGGCTTCCTGGGGGTAGGGGGGGAGTGGTCCACAGACGCAGGGGCTTATGCACAAAGGCTGAGCTTCCCAGGGTCTGAGTGGTTGTTTTTACATGAGTTCAGAGTTTTGCTCTATGTCTGTGTGTGTGCTTTGTGTAGTCCAATATATATGGACCCTGGGATTAAGAGAGAAAGGAATACAATACAGAGACAGAGACAGAGACAGAGACAGAGAGAGAGAGAGAGAGAGAGAGAGAGAGAGAGAGAATGCGTCAGGGAGCTTTCTATAAATCTGCATTTGGCCCTGGGTTACAAGTGAATGCAGTGTTACGTATATCTGTCCACGAGTATTTGGTGGAGTTGGGAGTTGAGACTGTTTGTGTGAGTCTTCTGTATGTATGTGGTGTACATGCATGACGTGTATGTGTTCATGTGTTATGTGTGTACATGTGGGGGTGTGATGTGGAACTACATTTATCATATATATTTGTATGTGCAATGTCTGCATGGAGTACGTGGGTATGCACAATGTGTGTTTGTGCATGTGATACTGTGAATGTGTTCACTGTGCATATGATGTGGGTGTATTTGCACTTGGTATATGCATGTGGTAGCAGGTGTGCATGTGATAGGTGTGTGAACACACGAATGTGCACTTACATGTCCATAAATAGATTTTTTTTAGTTTTTTTAGCATAGTTGATACATAGTGTTACATTAGTTTCAAGCTGTACAACATAGTGATTCAACATCTCTACATGTTATGCTATGCTCACCATAAGTGTAACTACCATCTGTCACCGTACAACATTATTGCAATATCATTAGCCATATTCCCTATGCTGTGCTTTTTTATTCCCATGACTTATTCATTCCATAACTAGAAGTCTCCATGTCCCACTCCCCTTCACCCAATTTGTCCATCTCTCACCCTCTTCTCTCTGGCAACCATCAGTTTATTCTCTGTATATGCAAGTCTGGTTCTGCTGTTTGTTTGTTTATTCATTTGTTTTGTTTTTTAGATTCCACATGAGTGAAATCATAGGATATGTGTCTTTCTCAGTCTGACTTATTTTACTTAGCATAATACCTTCTACATCCATCCATATTGTCACAAATGGCAAGGTCTCATACTTTTTTACATATATTCATATAATCTGCAGAGTCCTTTATAGGTCCTGGGATTAAAGTGTGTACATTGTATAGAAGTGTCTTATATTTGTGGGTACATGTGCCCATTTGGTTGCCTGTGGCCCTACATACCATGTATCATGGCCAACCATGACTATTTAAATGCATTTGTCATCTAAGCTCATAGTGGTTACTTGGTTTAGTAAATGTTTTAGTAAAGAAAAAGAAAATTCCAAAGAATCTCACAATTAGGATGTTTACATTGATGTGGATATTGGGATTTAAGAGATGATACTATTTAATCACACCTCTTCTCTAGTAGGTTCTGAACTCATTATGGAGATAGATCCAGATCTACACAGCTGAAATGATCAGCTTTATTTCCAATAAAGCTAACTTGGAGAACTTGCCTTGACCTGTGACCAGAACTGATTTGCCAACCACAATGCCATGCCTCCCTCCAAAAAACAGATCCACTCTACTGAGTTTATGGTACAGACGGACAGAGAATGGCCATGTGAGGAGAACAGGGTGCTGGGAGACAGCCCAGATAGATCAGACTTTCAAACACAATGACTCTCTTCCCAGCCAGGAAAGGGGACACAAAAAGGGACAGAGGCTCCCTTCACAAGTCTCCCATTCTTTCATAAAGTAGATGTTCCTATTTTATGGATCAAGGCAAACAAAACAAAACAAAACAAAAACAGGAGAAGGAAGGATTTCTCTTATGACTACAAAAATTTTGCTCTCTTAACCAGCCAGGCTTAAGCATCCAGGCCATGGACAACCAAGAATATGTGCGGAGACTATGGAGTGAGCCTCATGGAGGAGCAGATAAGTGGTTAACCAGGACATACTCATGAGGCCACTTTTCCAATGCCAATCACCAGTCCATTGTGTTTCTTCCTGAGATTGCTGGTGAGCACTTCAGCTTTTGCCTTCAAAATGGGTGAACCCGGTTCATTAAATAACTCCTGTGGGGCAGTCTGGACGGATTTTCCTTCCGATTCTATTCTCATCTTCAATCATATCCAGCCATGTCAGGGGAAATCCATTTCCTTCTCCTTGCATAGCTGCATGTTACTGCACCTTTCCCATAGAGTAAAGCTTGTGACATGTCCTACCCCTTTTACCCCTTGCTACTCCCTCCAAATGGAGAGTATCCATACATCTGATTGGATGGATAGGAAGAGTCCACATTTATTACCGGGGTGGGTTCCCTCAGGTGTGCATCCTTTGTCCACACCACCAGGGACACCATAGTTGGCCAGCACAGTAACTGACCTAGACTCTCCCTGTGATGCATTGTCCCAAGTTCTAGTTTTAGAGGAAATATGATAGGACCCTGCTTGACAATGGTCCAGAGCTGTGTCTTCCAGTCCACTGCCGCTAGACAGCAATCCAAGGTTTTGCCTCCCTGTAAATTCTACATTTATTTTTCAATTGGTTTTTAGCTCAGAGATCCCCTTCAACCTCAACAAAAGATTCCAGGTGCATGGATTTTAGGAAGCAAGGGAGGCAAGTCTGGATTTACTTTGGAGTTTGTGATTATAATGGTGATGTGACTGTTCCCAGTGCAACTCAGGCTTACAAAGCTCTACTGATCCTTCATAACTCTCTTCAGATCTCTCACTCTCTTATGCTGATTCCTCTTCTCTTCCATCACTATTTCTAGGCCTTAATTGCCTTTCACCAGAATTTTGCCACCACCTCCAAGTGGGCTCCAGGACACTAGCTATCGGTTCCCAACCAATCCAGCTTACACATAATCGCCCGTTTAGTTTTCCAGAAATTTTTATTTTCATATGGCAATTCCCTGATCAGGCATATGCAAAGACACCAACATGCCAACCTAAAAGATTGAGCCCTTGTCCTATACATTACAGTCTTCCACCACCTAGTCCCTCTCCAAATTTATCTCTAGTTCCCCCCAAATCCTCTTCTCCCAACAAACCCAAATGTTCCCATGTGAATCCTCATAACTCCATTTGTACATAATGTCTCATCTTAAGTAAGTTAAATTTATAAGAATTCAGTCTTCATGCAATCTTCCCATACCCTAGTCACTCCTCCATTCCATTGTATGGCACATGAGACTTACACAGATTTGTGTTTCCTTGTCAAATGAAGTTCACTCTGCTACCTACTTCCCTCTCCTCAAACTGAACATCAGCACCTTAAACTACCTCCTCAATATTTGACATGCTTTCGTATCAGCTTATCTATGCACATCGGAAGTGTAAATGTGATCATCCCTCCATGCTTGAGCTCACTTGGGCTTGTCCTCAGCAGACTGAGATAGAGCTTGAAGATGTCAAAGAGCTGGCCACATAGGCAAAGGACCACTTCCTTGTCCTTTACCAATCCCCAATACCTCATATTCCCAATAGCACAGGCATCTTGCCTCACCTAGTTGACTTTAATGATTAAAGCAGTGCTATTTTTGTTTAACACCCTCTCAAAGGCAAGCCAACTATAGATATTTGAGGGCTGAAAGAGGCTCTGTAGTCCAAAGAGGCAGCAATTAGTGCTAACTCTGCAGGGAAAAGTGACTTACTGAACTTGAAAGGTGCATGCACCCCACAGAATCGATATAAGAGCCCATACGCTGTTGTCTACTTAAGGAAGATTTGAGAGTAAAATATGACTTTCCATATGTGTATTTTATGTTTATGTGCCCACTTTTATTTTTTATTTTTTTTAAATTTTTTTTTTCTTTTCAACGTTTTTTTATTTACTTTTGGGACAGAGAGAGACAGAGCATGAACGGGGGAGGGGCAGAGAGAGAGGGAGACACAGAATCGGAAACAGGCTCCAGGCTCCGAGCCATCAGCCCAGAGCCTGACGCGGGGCTCGAACTCACGAACCGCGAGATCGTGACCTGGCTGAAGTCGGACGCTCAACCAACTGCGCCACCCAGGCGCCCCAATGTGCCCACTTTTAAATGCAATCCTTGCATTCCTATAACACTACTGTACCTACTCCAAGTGTCCAACCCACTCCCCTCTTTGTTTCAATTGCAACCCAACTGCTGTCCCATCTACTCCTCAGTGCTGTCTCCCTTTTCTGGACTCAACTTGATACCCCTACCATTTTCCTGGCATGTAATTGATGTAACCTTGCATCATTACCCATCTGGTTATGGATGGCCTATGAGAATGCAGCCATCTCTCTGAACGGATTAGAAACCCCTAGAAGACAGAGACCTTATCTCTTAGTCTTTGCATTGCTAGCAGCCAGCCAGAATAAATTCTGGGTAAATGTCTGTAATGTCAATGAAAGAACAAAAAATTTGGTTCTTTGGAAAGACTCCAAAGTAAAAATGCCAAGAAAAATGTTTGCATGGTCTGTCCACCTAGAAAAAAATGCCTGCTCGTCTTTAATGATCCAGATCAAATTCTGGCTCCTCTTTGGTATAGTTGAAACAAACACAGGCTTTGGAGTCAGTGAGGCAGGGATTCAAATCTTTTCTAGCCCACAACTGGCTGAGTGACTTTGAATGGCAAGTTGGCATCAAGCCTTGGGTTCTACTTTCATTAAATACAAATACCGACATCCCCCTTAGAAGGCCAGAATAAAATAACACACAGACAGTGTCTAGAACAAGGTAGGTATGGAATACATGGTAACTATTAATATTTTCTTCAGCACGCCTTCCTCTGGGCCCCCACCACACTTTGTATGTGTTGCTGCCACTGTCCTTATACGCTGCACTGTGAATATTTAGGTCTATACCTGTCTTCTCCACTAGGGCTAGGAGCTTTTGAGGGAGGGATTATCCTACCCTCACAAACACTCATTTCAGGCCAGGTTCTGAGACAGGTCCTATCTCATTTAATCCTCACAACAAAAACAATTACGTCCATTTGAATTTAATCCCAAAAACATTTAATCTCCACAACAACCATTTGTGATCCTCATTGTAAACATGAGGCAATTGGCCTTGGAGGGTTTAAGAAGCTTGACACAAGTTCACACAAGTACAAGTAACAGAGGTGATCCCTGAACCCACATCTCCCTAAAGCCAAGTCCACATCCTTAATCCCTTTATTGCATTGAGACCAAGGATGCCTTAGCTATCCTGTGTCATCCCTCCAGTACTTACTAGCATATGAGTGGCATGAATCAATATTTACAAAGTGATTATTTAATAATTAAAAGGATTCTGACTTCATATAAATGAATTTCTACATTCCACCTTGAGATGGACCCTATATCTTAGAATGGTGCTTGAGACATGCTTTCAATGGCATAAGCAATTTTTTTTTCAGAAAAGGGCTCTAAAATTACCAGCTTTCTGTTTCATAGGAGGCACACATTTTCTATATAAAGAAAAATCGTGGTTTATATCCCAAAGATTGTCTCCCAAAGATCCTGTGGGAGGATGTTCATTGCAGCATTATTTGTGGCTATAGGAAACTGGAGAGTCAGCACTAGGCGAATAGAGAGGCAAAATGCGATGGATGGTCACAGCCATCAGAAGAATGGATCCTAAGTAGACAAAACAACATGGGTACTTTTTACAGGCAAAGTGTTAAGAAACTAATGAGATTTATAAAAGTGCCATTTACACAATACCATTTACATAAATTGAAAACACAGACACACAAAGAACAGTGCACATTTTGGTAATGTGATCAAGAGCACGTATTCAAGAGTTCAGCTGGTTGGGTTCAAATCCCAACCTCACTGCTTAGTAGCTGTGTGACCTTAGGCAAGTTACTTAACCTTTCTGTGCCTCAGTTCTTTCTTTTATTAAATGGAGATGATAAACGTCCTTAACTCCTAAGTTTGTTATGGCAATTAAATAAATGTTCATGATTATACATACAGGACTTAGAACAGAGCCTAGAGCATACTAAGTTCTATACAAGTGTTATTTATTATTTCATTTTTTTAAAAAACACATACAGAGAAAAGATACACATGACATGATAGTCCAATAACTATCTATAGGGAACAGAATGGGGATGGGATAAAAAGGAACATTTAAGTATCTACTATGTACAAGACACCAAACTGGCTACAATGAAGCAAAAGAAAGTCATTAATGTAAACTTCTAAATACAAAATACTAAATTCAAGGTCAAGTTGATGGCACCAACTACAGCTATTGAAAGCCATTCAAAACTTCTTGCAACGGAAACACCAGAGAAGCCTTCACAGAAGTGGGAAGCAGAGTTAACCTCATCAGCTAGTTGAATAACTTCTAATGGGTCCCCTTATAAGGAAGATGTTTACACTACAAATCAACCAAGAGCTATACATAAAGGGAAGACTCATGTAACAAAATAACTCTGACTGACCTTAGCCTCCAAGGTAACAAACACTTCATAATATATAGTACTACAATTAAGATGGGCTCGTTCTCTAGTAGATGAGCCACCAACTACACTGTGGACAGCAATTAAAAATGAAGCAAATTATTATTCCAGAGATGGGGGGGGGGAGGATTTATACCAATTTCTTTTGAAACCTATCAAATCATTAGTAATTATTAAAATATCAATAATAAGATACAAATGCAGTCATAGGATTATGCTATAGGCAGAGTCCTAATTTTTAAAATGTGTGTTTTAGTAAGGAGGTGTCTGGATGACTCAGTCAGTTAAGTGTCCAACTCTTGATTTCAGCTCAGGTCATGATCCCACAGTTTGTAGGATTGAGCCCAGCTTCAGGCTTAGTGCTGACAGCATAGAGCTTGCTTGGAATTCTCTCTCTCTGCCCTTCCCCCACTTGCTCACACGAGCATGCTTGCTCTCTCTCTCTCTCAGAACAAATAAAATAAAAATAAAATAAAATGTGTGTTTTAGTACAAGCATCCAATACACATAATTGCACTACCACAAGCCATCCAAAATCCATTCTGAAAGGAGACCTGTTACTGTAATACTACTTATCAGGATTCTTAGCAATCCTAGACAGCCATGGTCCAAAATGATAGAGAAGTTTAGAATACAGTAACTTGTCCATGCTGACACTGTCTATGTCTTTGTCATTGATTAATATTATGAAATCAAAGCTTTGACTTGGCCAGCCTTTGTACTGGAAACCAATAAATTTGGTTGTTTTCTTTCCTTATTTTGATGGAATGTTTTTTTTTTAATAAGTTCTTTGAGGAACTCACATTCTTTCTGGGCCTTGACTTTGTCTCCTAAAATGTTCAGGTCCCTTTAAAGCCCTGTCTTTCAATGATTATATCGATGATGAAATAATGATCAGGATTGGATTTTGCTGCAAGGGACCAAAAGCCCAAACAGCAGTGGCTTTGAAAAGACAGAGGTGTATTCTCTCTCCAATAGGCATCAGCAGTCCAGTGTTGATATGGTAGCTCCATAGTCATCAAGGACCCAGGCACCTGCACTCTCCAGTGAGGCCCATGCCATGGAGTCCAGACAACTGGTCCATGCAGCCATCACGTCGGCATTTCAGGCAGCAGAGAGGAGGGAAGGAGGAGACACTCTATTTCTCTTTAAGAAAATATCTGATAGATTTCACACTCCACTTTCCCTTATAGCCCGCCATCCATGGCCACACCTACTACAAAAGGGGCTGGAAAATGCAGTTATTCTTCTAAGTGGCCATGGGCCCATCTAAGAATGATGGATTCTATTATAGTGGAAGAAAAGGAAATGTTCATTTCTTATCTCAGGATAACTATTCTAGTATTCTGTACATTTTCTAAGTGTGTTACTATTTCTGTCACTAAAGAATACAAGAGGAAAATAATACTGAAATACTTCCAGTATTCAGGAAACACTGGGCATTGTGTTGGTGCTTTCACATTTGTTACTGCCTTCAGTTCTCACAAGGTAACATCCTCATTTGGGGAAACTAAGATTCACAGCACTAATATGTGAAATGGGAGTATTTAGGCTTAGAGCCCCTCCTAGCTTTCTCATCTGTAACATGGATTTCATTAAATTCTTCTCCTCCTTATACTCAATCAACAACTCCTATTCAACTCTCCCCACAATCAAGACCCTTGTGCTGAAACATCCATAAATAAATCAGGATTCTGCTATGCATCTGTGGAAAGGTGAATGCCAACATTTGAGGTGTGGAACAGAAATTTCCAAATGTTTTAACTTACGTTCTTCATGCCCTCATCATTAACTAGATGTTTTATTTTACCATGTGCCATTCAGAAATGCTACATAATGTTAGCACTCGCTCTGGTGCCACATAATATTGGAATGGTTTTGCTTGGCTTCCACCCCAGAAAAACACCCAACTTTCAGGATGTGCTCTAGCAATCCCTCCTTCCTTTCCACGCTGGAATATGTATCATCTGTACCACTGGAATTTCAAGGCAAATTGAATTTATAATTGTAGCAGAAGCTATTTATTGAGTGTTTAATATGTGCCAATGATGTGGAAATGATCTATGAGGTACAGTGGATTGTTATAATTATCATTATCCCCATTTTATGGATGAAAACACAAGGTCTTAGAAAGGCTAAGTCACTTGCTCCAGTTCTCATAATTAATACGTAAAAAGGGCTGAAGCTTAAACTTGCTTCTCTTTGACCAAGTAGCTCATATTCTTAACCTGCCTACAATGAACCAGACGTCAGCTGAGGTGCCAAAACAGCAGTTGTGAGAGGGTCAGTCCCCGTCTGCCAGCAATCACAGTCCAGTGGAATAAACAGCAACATGCTTTCAATTCCACTGTGCTGTGACAAGTGGTAGGCTTGACTGAGACAGTTTCTCAGAAAAAAAAGAGGAGTGGCTGACCCCACATTCAGAATGTAAGACCTGGCACTGTCTCCTCTCCTTTACGTGTATGGCATCTCTCCTCCTGGAAACCAGAGTCTCATACATCTTTGTTTCCTTAGTCCCTACCACAATTCCTAATATATAATAAGTATCCGGGAAGTGGCCCATGCTACAGGACCGACTCTGCACAGCCCAGAATGAGGAGTGGGTACCCTGACAAAAAAGGCAATCTAAGACTAAATCCACACTTTCTAGCTAGGACGTTAACTGCTCAGATTTACACCAGTATCATTGTTCACCTAGTGGTATTTGAAGACACGTGAACTAGTTGGACAGAAAAATCCCAGAGTGAGCAGCAGCTGGACTGTTTCTGATCCCGAGGGTAGCTCCTGGCAGGGTGAGAAGTACAGACATTGGTCATGTGACTGAGAAGGCAACCACAAGGCAGAGATGTCTGGGCAGTGAGAAGACACAGCAAGCCAGCCTCGTGGGAAGTCAGAACACCATCTCTAGCAACTGGCCCAGGAAGCCAATCAGCAACCCTTGAAACAGTTGGCTCCAAATGGCCACGGCTTGATTAATAACTAACAGCTTTCCTGATTTTCATCCCTACTTCCAATTTAGGACCAACTAGAGTAGAAGCAAGTATATACCCATAACCAATCCCATAGGATGCTCCAGCCTGACTTCAGCTTCCTCATGCCAACAGCTTCCAATCAGGGCATCCCCGAAGCCATCTCTTTTATCCACTATAAAGCCTTCCCACTCCTCTCCCTGCCTTTGAGTCTGCCAAATGCAAATGATAATGGCTAACTTTCTTACTATATCAAGCTCTGAATAAATAGCCTTTGCTTGTTCTCATTTGATTGGTCTTCATTTATTTCCACCCTGGTCACCATGTATTTTCTCTGGGCTGTGCTAATTCTCTTTCATGTCCCACACCAATCTGCTTTCCATGCTAATTTATATGCATTCATGTTTAACTGTTCTTTTTTTTTTTTTATTTGAGTTAACATTCCAACTGCAGAGATTTCTCAATCTCTCTGTCTGAAATTTCTCACAGTGCAGACTTAAAGCACTGTGACTTCATCAACTGATCAATTGTATTTCTCTAGCTTTTGCTATTTCTGTTCCAACCTGCTACTACAGTGACCTATCCTCCAGTTCTCTCAAATGTCCACTTGGTTGCATAACACCTTACTCTTTGTTGCTGAAGAGACAAAAAAGGATGCAAGATAATAAGAATCTCATGACAACCTCTGAGGTAGGCACCGTAATTATGCCTGTATTAGAGAAAAGAAGACTGGGACAGAGAGGGATTAGTAACCCAATGGTCATAGTCATACTCAGGATCCAAGGAGAAAGCTTAGCGACTAGGTGGATATTTGCAGCAAAGAAGGATCTGTATGGTCCCATTAAGAACACACTACAGGGGCGCCTGGGTGGCGCAGTCGGTTAAGCGTCCGACTTCAGCCAGGTCACGATCTCGCGGTCCGTGAGTTCGAGCCCCGCGTCGGGCTCTGGGCTGATGGCTCAGAGCCTGGAGCCTGTTTCCGATTCTGTGTCTCCCTCTCTCTCTGCCCCTCCCCCGTTCATGCTCTGTCTCTCTCTGTCCCAAAAATAAATAAATGTTGAAAAAAATAAAAAATAAAAAAAAAAAGAACACACTACAGAGAGATAGATGCTTATGTACAGATGAACCAAGAGGGTAAGACAAAAAAGTTTACAACCAAGTTGTCTTTTCAAGGTTTTCCCACTTACAAACTGTTGGTATCTTCCACTGTAGCACTTAGGGAACCATTGAATATAGTTACGTTTGCTTCCCACATTTTGTACTCAGTTTCTCTAGAGTGTTATTCACTTTCCTGTGGGAAAAAATGCCCAAAAGAGGCAAATTATTCTTTTTTCAATAGGACCTAACCTCCCCATCTTTCCTACAGCCTTGGCCCCCAAGGTCCCTGGGACCTCATCTAAGCAGCCAACACTAGGGCAGGCTTTGTTTCAAAGAGACTGAGTTCATGTTGTAGAAGAGGTGCAACCATTAAAAATGTTTGCTTTATTTAACGAGGCAGTTTGTACCTTCTGGAATGTACAAGTTGTTAATAAATTGTATTTCTTCCCTTTTTATAGAGTACATTCCTAGTGTGGTGTTTTGGTTTGTTTTATGATAGGTGCTATAGTTTGAGTGCTTGAATATGGGTTTCATTAATCCTTAATTTGTACCTCTACCAGAAGGAACTGAGTATTCTAGACTTTGCGCACAGTGCCCTCTCCTGGATGAAGTGACATCTTCTTTCCTGATTTGCAAAACTTAGAAGGAAACGGATGCTAAAAGACAAGGGAAGGCCCAGGAGCCCCTCAAGGTGGGGACTGTTGGTCTCCCCTAGGGACAAAAAGCGAGGTTACCATACCCAAGGTGGTCAGCAAGACCTCAGCCCAATCCTGTCCCAGTGAAAGGTGAGAGAGCCCCAGACTTCTGTGGCTATAAAGAAAAAAACAAAGGCCAAGGGAAAGATGTGGTCACTCTGGATTCTAGAAGTCTAACCAGAAATCTAAATACCAAAGAATGAATTAGATGGATACATTTAATCTCACTTCAGATTGGTGCGGGGATTCAGAGCCTTGGTGGGCTTAAAGAAAAATATCACATATTTTTAATGTTTAGAATGACAAGGGGAAATTAGATCCTGTTCATCTATTAAATTTGTTTAGCTCCCATCAAAGTGACTGAGTTGTAAAATACAGAGATTGCATTTAAAGAATGCCTTTGAAGCACTGCTAGTCTAGAAGTTCAGGAAATACTGGCTTCTCTAAAAAGAATAGAGGAGGATGGTGCGATCATTGGTGCTGTTCACTGTTACTTCCAGTTCTCCTTCCAAGTACAATTGAAGACTGTGCACTTTAGTACCACGAAGTTAGGCATGGCCACGTGACTTGCTGTGGTCAAGGAAATATGAATGGAAGCTAAGCCTTAAACAATTGGTGCAAGATTTGCCACTTTTCCTTCCTCTCCCCACCACTAGATGAGCAAACTACACCCACATACAAAATCCAGCCCACTGTCCATTTTTATAAATAAAGTTTTATTGGAACACAGCCATGCCCATTCCTTTATGTATTATCCATGGCTACTTGTGCACTACGATGGCAAAGCTGAGTAGATGCAACAGAGACCATATACTCTCTAAAATCCTAAGATATTTAGCATCTGGCCCTTTACCAAAATAAGTTTGCCACTCCCTGATCTGGATGGTGGGACTCTTGACAGAAAACATCATGGAGCATAGCCCATGCTGGACATGACAGTCATGTAGCATAAGAATGAAATAAACCTCCACTGTTTCAAGCCACTGAGATTTTGAAGTGGTTTTGCTGCCCCAGCATGACCAAGCCCAATCCTGACTGACACACAGGATAGAGAAGGATCTCTAACAAAAATAGAAAAAGAAAAAGTATACTCAGATTCTAAAATATCTTAAAAGAAACTCTCCAAACATTAATAATGGAAAATATGCACATTCAGTGTCATTGACATTGTTCTTTTAACCAGGTGAGAAATAAGCATGATCCTACATGCAAATGAGGCTATTTATCAGATAAGCCAGACAAAGATGTGATATTTTCACCTAAAATCAAAATAAATTAATATCTGTAACTAAGGAAGGACAGCCAGCTTTTAATCAGACACTGATTTGTTTTAGCAGAGGAGTAAAGAGGCTCATTACAGCAAATCCCAGGCATACATTGATAAATTCCCAAACTTAGACTCTCATAAAACTCGGGAACACACTTCCCATTGCCTTCCACACTTCTGAGTCACTGAGCCCGAGGCAGCTGCCTGATTTGTGACCTTCAGCTGTCCGCCATCCCTCGTAGATCATTTCCACCTAATAGAGCCTTAAAATTGTCATCATTTTCTTTACTTCAGCATTTGAAAGAAATGTTAAAGATTGATCCACCACTGGGTTGGTTATTTTGAAACTTCCCCCAGCTGGTTAAGAAGAAAGTCATTGTAAATAAATGCAGCTTTCCTGGACATTTTAAATGGTAGCAATCACAGCAATTTCAGCAATACAGACAGGAGGAGAGGGGAAGTGAAGAGAGGACTATATAAAATGGGCAATGGGCAACATATATCATGCCTAGGGAAATAAGGTAAAGCATTTCCCAGTTCCCTTGGATTGAAAGTTGTAACCACCTATAGCTTGGAGCTTGGAGAAAAAGGAGCACTCCTTTCCCATGTTTTCCATAAGCCTTGATCTCACATCTGGCTAAATCTAATAGCCCCTTCTGTGTCCCACGGCAGGATGATGAGGACTGAAGAGGTGTGGCTCCCTGTTGACCCTCTAGCAGTTTAGGGGTGGGCCCATCAGTCAAAAGAGACAGCAAGTATCCACATAATATCACTGCACATAAATAGGGGGCTTCAGTCAAAAAGGCATCTGTGAACCTAGGAATCAATTCATCTGAAACTGGGAGTGGGACAGAATAGGTGGCAGTAGAGGTGTGCTCACTCCCAGGCATCAGCCTCCAGGCATTCTGTGAACAGCTCCATCCCCTTGATGCTATTGATCTGTGCTGCTCAGGACTGCTTCATCCCAACTGAGCTCAGAACGGAAATTCTTCTAACTAATACAGAACTCCACATTCCCTCAGGCTGTCACAAGTGTTCTCTACAGGCCCAACAACTAAGGATAAAGAAAAGAAAGGTTTTTTTTCTTTGGCCATTAGTGCCAGCCTTCTCTGTGAAACGCTGCCTGACCCCTTCCTATCTATTCCAGGACAATAAGTAGGAATCAGCTTTCCAGCTCCAGGTAGGAGTCATAAGAATGGAAACAGAGCTTGGGACCTTAGTTGAGGGGGTTGAACAGGTCTAGGATTTTCATTTTGTCACATTCGTTTGGGGTTGCTCGTTAAGTTCGTACACAATTTGTAACAAGGGCAGCAGCTGAACACACTGGAAAAACAGAAGTTCAAGATGGCCTCACTAAATTACAAGTGGGATCCAAAGCCACCAGCAAATGAAGGTTAGTGGGGAGCCCTCCACCACATCTTAGATTAAGGGAGGAATGATTAAACTGCCCATGGATTTGTGCTGCTTGGGACTGCTTCATCCCAGTTCAGCTCAAACAGCTCAAACACTTTCAAACAGCATTTGAAAGTGCTGGCCATAGGTGTGTATGGCAGAGGAAAATCTGAAGGTCTTAGTGGACAAGTTCATTGAACCAGCAATGTAATAGAAGTGTTAAGTAAGAATACGAAGACAGATAAAATGAAATAATCTCCATAAATTCATGCATTCTTTTATTGAACAAAATTACTGACTGCCTACTATGTAACATGCACTGTGCTGGGATCTAAAGCAGCAGTCAATAAACTGGCATGTACAGGCCAAATCTGGCCTGCCAGCTGTTTTTTCATGGCCCTTCATCTAAGAATGATTTTCACATTTCCATAATGTAAAACATAAAAAAGAGTATTAGCCTTTCAGAGAGAAGAGCTATTCAAAAAGTAGAGGACATTGCCTCTTGGCTTGCAAAGCCTAAAATACTTACTATCTGGCCCTTTTCAGAAGACCAAAAAGGTTTGCTGACCCCAAATCTAGGGGTACAAAGGTAAATGAGAAATGACCCCTGCCCTCAATGAACTTGCAGTTTGCATGAATTCAATAATCAGTATCATAGTACTTTTTTCCTTTACTGGCTTCACAATTTAGAAGCAATACAGAAAATTTGAAGAAAGCTCATGAAAAGTTAGAAAGATTAATAAAAGAATGGAAATAAGAATCTATGAGAAAAGTTTAAAGGAATTTGGATTATTTATTCTTGAGAAAAGGAGTCTATGGGGAGACTTAAGAATAGTCTTCAAATATTTGAGAGGATATTATTAAGCAAAAGGCTTTTCCACTGTGGACATAAAGATTAATAGAATGTAGGCTAAAAAATTTTATCATAGAGATGGAAGTATTTCCTGGAAGGCTTTTAAACTTCTACAGTGAACTGAGAAATCCATTTTCTTTAATCCTCTACAACTAGTGTATTTTCTCATCTGTCTGGAGTTGTCAAGTATTGTTTGAGTGTTGTCTGAGCTAAAGATGGAGGTGGATAAGAAGCCCTGCATTTGGGTTAGCTCTCTCATTCTTCCACTCAGTTGGGGCTTTTCAGAAGGAGAAAGTCTTATTCCTCCCCTGGGCCTCAATTTCCCCCTCTTACAAAATGAGAACCCAACATGCTCTGAGTCTGTGATTTCTTGAGCCAAAACTTGGAAATGGTTCAGCACCTAAGAAAAGCAAGGGAGCGTCAATGGTCTCATCTCACAACAGAGGAGGCAATAAATGCTGCTTTAATCTTGATGTGAATAGAAAATTTTATACTCAACATTTGTTTTAATTTAAAGGTAACTACTAGTTGGAAAAAAAAATAGACTGTGTTCACTGGAGGAAAAAAGACCAAAGAAAACTTGAATAAATGACTAAAGGTCATAAAAGAATAAAGGGGTGGGGGTGCCTGGATGGCTTAGTCAGATGAGTGTCTGACTCTTGACTTTAGCTCAGGTCATGATCTCACGGTTGGTTCATGGGTTCCAGCCTGGCATCAGGCTCTGTGCCGACAGTGGAGAGGCTGCTTGGGATTCTCTCTCTCTCCCTCTCTCTCTGCCCTTCCCCTGCTTGCACTTTCTCTCTCAATCAAAATAAATGAATAAACTTTAAAAGAAAAAAGAAGAAAGGGGGAAATGTCAAGAAGGCATACACACAGAAAGATATAAAATAAGAAGCCAGAAGTTAGAACTGGCATTCCATAATCACAATCAATGTGATAGGGTTATAGGCTCCTCTTTCAAAGATGTACATGTACACTTAGATTAGATCCAAATCCCAAAGTCAACTACATGCTGTTTAACAGAGCCACTGGAAACCAAATGACCCACCTATGTAAAAACTCAAGGGTTTAATATGGAACTTGGCTAATGATATGCATGCTGAAGCCTTTAGAGGTGAAGGGTAGTGATGGCTGCAACTTACCATGGGATACATCCAAAAAATAAGATGGACAGATGAATGGATACATGGAAGAATAGAAAGATATTTTACAAAGGAAATACAGGAAAATATTAATTGTAGGAGCTAGGAGGTAGATGTATGGATGTTTACTGAACAATTCTGTATGTTTAAATTTTTTTATACAAAAAACTTCAGAGAAAACATTAAGGATTGGCCAAAAATAAACCAAGCAAGTATACAGAGTAAGGTTTCATTTTTTATGAATTCTATAGATGAATAAAGAAGAAGAAAGCATTAAAAAGAGGTGATATTTAAAGTAGGCAGAATCTGAGTTATTTGGGCTTCTTTGCTCTGCTTTGTTCATGACTTTGATAATAATTCCAAGGGCCAAACTAGGAGGTCAATTTGTTTTGAGGTGCTCTGTCTGTGTCCAAATGTGACTGACAGTCCCTTGCTTTTTAGGGAAGGTCATAAAGAAGCATGGTTTAAAGACAGCTTTTAGGAACTGATACTATTAGATACTTCTTCCTTTATGCTGATCTATATCTAGAACTCTCCATCAGTAGAAGGACATTGGTCCTAGAATCAGATAGAATCATCACATTGTAGCTATGCCCGTGTGAATTCAACACTGGCATCTAGTCAAAGAGAAATATGACATAACATTGGATATGTTATATGCTACATGATAAAGGATATCATGTAAAGGATAAATTGGATATGTTATATGCTGCATGATATGACAACCTACATCTCCACTCATATATCTAGTAAACACTTTACATTTGTCATGTTCAAACCAGAACTCCAGATTTTTTACCTCAAACCTGCATCTCCCATAGGTTCCCCATCAATAATGGGGAAGTTTCTCTGGCCAAAACCCTTAAAGCCATCTCTTTTCCTCTCTTTCTTTCTTACCCCACATATGATGCAAATCCTGTTGGCTCAACCTTCAAAAGATACCCAGAATCAGATTGATTTCACCATCGCCAATATTATATCTCTGCTGCCAGCCATTATTTTTCCTTTTCTGGATTATGCCTTGAAATTAGTCTCCTGGGTTTAACTCTTAGCCCCTCTTAGTTTAGTGTCAACACAAGAGCCAAACTGATCTTTTAAAAATATGTCTGATCAGAGGCACCTGCATGGCTCAGTCGGTTAAGCATTTGACTCTTGATTTCAGCTCAGGTCATGATCTCATGATTTGTGGGTTCAAGCCCCATGTCAGGCTGACAATGCAGAGCCTGCTTGGGATTTCTCTCTCTCCCTTTCTCTCTGTCCCTCCCCCGATTGAACTATATTATTTTTGTACCCATTCATTTTTACTCTTGACAAATAATGACAAAATAAACATTTTAAAATATATGTATATTTTAAAAATTTTATCTGATCATATCACTTGTCTTCAAAATTCTTCTGTGGCTCCCCATCTCAATCAGAGTAAAACCCAAAATTCTTCAGTAGCTTACAAGATCTCCCTGTTGCTATCTCTTCCAGCTCCCCTCTTGGCTCACTCAGCTCGAGCCATACTGGTCTCCATGCTGTTCCTTGAACTTGTCAAGCACACACCAATCCCAGAGCACTTTCTCTTTGCCTGAAACTCTGCTGCTCCTGATATCCACATAGTTCACGCTCTTCCATCCTTCATGGATCTGTAAAACTACCACCTTACTTCTTAGACCTTCCTTGCCCACCCATGTGAAATGGCAACACCCATACCCCCATACTCCCTTACTCCCCATAATGCTTATTTATTCTTTTCCACAGTGCTTATCTTTCTCATGCTTACTTGTTTCCTTATTGTCTGTAGCACCTGTCCCTCATACCTAAGCTCCAAGAGACCAAAAGCCTTTGTTTCAGTCGCTACTGTCTACTCAGAAATATTTACTTTCTTCTCAATAACATTTGTTGAAGGAATACGAAAGTGCTCTGAATACAAAGCACTAAATACATGGGGTAAGGTATTATTATTATTTACATGCGTAGGCCAAAGGAGAGCCTTAAAAAAAAATCCCCAGTTCATTTTTCTCCTGAATGTATCCTCTTTGTTATTTGATAAGGAGATTCTTTCTCTACCATACACAGATCAGATACTGCCAAATGTGGTCATGTGACACCCAGAGGTGATGTTCAAAACAGTTAACAACTTGTTCTTTAGGAACCCATCCAAATGGATACAATGACCCATCAAAATAATGCCAGCTGAAACTAGCATGTACTAGAGCAACATCAACTTGGAGAAACTTATCATCAATGATAGTTCTACTACACTGTTATCTTTAAAAACTAGTAGAAAAATAAGCATTTAATTAGGAATCAAAAGAACCTGGGTTCATTGCCTCTCCCTTCAACTCAGAGTTTCTCAAACCAAGCACTATTGACATTTTGTGCCATATAATTGCTTGATGGAGGGAGCTGTCCTGTGCACTGTAGGATGGTTAGCAGCATCCCTGGCCTCTACCTACTAGATTTCAGGAGCATTTCCCCCCAGTTGTGACAAAAATGTCTCCAAACTGTATTAAGCATCTCCTGGGGGTTGAGAACCACCACTCCAGTTCCCAGCTATGAAAGCTGAGATAAATTAGTAAACCCCTGTAGGGAGTTAATTTCCTTGTTTGTAAAAGAGGACCAGTAATATCTAATGCACGGGGTAGCTTTAAGGACTAATAAATAATGTAAATAACAAGTACTTGGAAAGTTTTACTATATTATTTTTATACCCATTCATTTTTACTCTTGACAAATAATGAGCTGTTTATCTTACTTTAATAAATGACTTTGCTTATGTAGGCTACACTGATGATGGGCATACTGCATTTCAACAACCATAAAGTTGAGCTTTTTAGTGCCTTATCAGGTTACACCTGCAACACACAAATTATCTCCAAATCCATTCCCTGGTTGGTTTCTCTCCTTAAAGAGCATGCCCTTTAAAGAGTGCATTTAGAGGCAGTCTGCTCACCCATGGTTAATTTTATGGGCTGTTTATCTACAGTAGGATTTACTTGAGTCTATCTTGGCAAATGTAATGAAGCCTGGGTGTGCTTTCATTAGGATGTGAGGTGAGGCTAGGGAGAGCAGAGACAAGCCTTGGGCTAGTTTTAGAAATGTCATTTCAGAATCACTTA
This sequence comes from Herpailurus yagouaroundi, assembly GCF_014898765.1. NCBI lineage: Eukaryota > Metazoa > Chordata > Mammalia > Carnivora > Felidae > Herpailurus > Herpailurus yagouaroundi. The sequence goes on along the minus strand of NW_024412413.1, from coordinate 22,984,600 downwards.
AATTGGAAAAGTTCTAGACAGTTCTACAAGAAGAAGTCAGTAAACAAACCCATCGTAACAAATAAGAGAGAAAACCCACATCTGCAATTTGGAAGCAGAGAATAGTGCAGCATTTGGTGTGGATTCTACCTTGGAAACTATTAATAACCTTCTCTGCCAATTTTTCAGTCCCCTCAAGGACTAGACAAATACACTGTACAGTAGACTTTACTGTTATATTAATTTATTTCTTTCTCTGGTGAAAATATTTAAGTGAATGGCAGGAATCTAGAAGGGATAGATAGAATTACCCTCATTTTACAAACAGAAGAGACTCAAAGAGGCTTAGTAGCCCATACAAGGTCACAAAGAGGACAAATGATGGACCCAAAACTCAAACTCAAGTCAGCTACCTTTAGATACCAGCTCTTTTCATTAAACTACACTGAAATACCTCAACATTCTTGGAGTGCATTACCTGCCCTCCAGGATTTTACCAGCTGCCCTACCACAGAAAGCAATGGCAGGAAATATAGTTAGGTTTCAACGGGATTAACATATTTACAAAGGACAAAATCCAAAAAGCTGAGGAAAGAAGTTGGGTTAATGACAAGAAAGACTATCAGCCCCCTCCTTGGAGCAACTGTTGGTGAAGGAATACCAGGAACAGTTTATGCATATGAATTATCAGGAATGAGGAGCGCCTGGGTGGCTCAATTGGTTAAGCGTCTGATTTAGGCTCAGGTCATGATCTCTTGGTTCGTGAGTTCGACCCTGTGTCAGGCTCCGTGCTCACAGCTCAGAGCCTGGAGCCTGCTTCAGATTCTGTGTCTCCCTCTCTCTCTCTCTGCCCCTCCCCTGCTCATGCTCTGTCTCTGTCTCTCTCTCTCTCTCTCTCTCTCTCTCTTAAACTTAAAAAAATGAATTATCAGGTTGATTGATACATTCTCTTATAGAATGTTGAGGTTTATTAAATCCTAGCCCACCAGTTGGGATGAATACAATGAAACTACTTCCACCCAAGGATGATATTCAAAATATGTACACCCAATACAGCAAAGAGACCACCCAATGGGAGCAGACACAACCCCAGGGATTTTCTGTTGTAGTGTCCCTTCTTTAGTTGGTTGATCATGGGATAGTCTGGCAGGGGGCTCTCCTGGGTGTACCAACACCCAGAGAAGCTTGTGATGACTACTTACCCACTACAATAAGAAAATTTTAATTTTTAGTATTGTATGTTAATGACCTGCCAGATGTTCTGGTACATCTAGCCCTGCTCCACACCTCCTAGATATGTGACCTTACACAAATTGCTAAACCCTTCCAAGGCTTCATTTCATTTATTTGTAAAGTGAGGGTGATGATTACAGTGCTTACCACCCAGAATCATTGTGAGGATTAAATGAGATGCAAATAAAGTGCTCTGTACTGCTCCTGATACATATCAGATGTCCATTAACTATTAGCACTCATTGTTATTAAAGAAAAAAGCCTAAAATATGCAACATATCAATTAATTTTAGCAAAAATGTACCTGAGTCTCCTATATTAGGTGTAACTATTTCCTGAAGCCCAACAAACATGGGTGAGTCTGCCTCCCACTGAATCACACCTTCCAACCCTCGTAACTGAATCAATTGGATTCCTTGTTGGTTCTATTCCAGGCACTGGTACTAATTTTGTCCCCAGATAATCCAAATAGCATGACCTCTCTATAAACAAGGTACCTTATGGAGTCAATCATGATTCATTCTATCAGTGACTGAATCACCCCCCCCACCCTTACATCTCAAGTTTCCAACTGTGAAGCCCAAACCTTCCCAATAACTAAATATGGAGTCCTATGTACCAGCCCTTAATGGCTATGTTTCCTGTCCCTTAGTGCCAGTCATCAGCAACCTGACGGCTGATTGCTGGCTTTCCCAACACTCATTGCCAGCTTGATCAAAACTCAGCATCCTCAAAGCTGTGTGAGTCCCAGGCCAAAATATCTTCCAGACCTCAGTTCCTCTATAGCCCCTGTATTAAAAGGGTCAGGAATCCTACATTCCTGCTCTTTCCCTAGACGTGGCTCCTCATGGTGGATCTTCTAAACGTTTTTGCATGCCAACCTTCACTGTGCTATATTTGGACCCTGTCTTTGGCTTACCTAGACACCAGGCAGTAAAGCATGGTGGTTATGAACACCGTGCTAAAATTTCATAAAGGAGAGTTCGAATCACCCCAGATCCACCACTTACTAGCTATGTTGTCTTGAGCAATTGTATACACTCTCTGAGCCAAACTTAAAATGGGGAGAAAAATGCATATCTCCCAGAGTTGTTGTAAGCATTGAAAGAAATAAATTAGGCATAGTTCTATAGTTGGCCTATAGAAGCATTCACTAGATCAGTGTTATTTTTTTTTTAGTTTATTTGTTTATTTTTGAGGGAGAGACAGAGAGAGTACACACAAGCAGGCAGGGTAGGGGCAGAGAGAGAAAGAAAGGGAGAGAGAGAATCCTAAGCAGGCTCTGCACTGTTAGTGCAGACCCCAACATGGGGCTCAATCTTACAAAGTGTGAGATCATGACCTGAGCCAATATCAAGAGTCAGACACTTAACCAACTGAGCCACCCAGCTGCCCCTCAGTCAGTGTTATTTTTTTTTAAGTTTTTTTAACGTTTTTTTTTTGTTTTTTTTTTTTTGAGAGAGAGAGAAACAGAACAAGCAGCAGAGGGGCAGAGAGAGAGGGAGACACAGAATCTGAAGCAGGCTCCAGGCTCTGAGCTGTCAGCACAGAGCCTGACATGGGGCTCAAACCCACAAACCATGTGATTGTGACCTGAGCTAAAGTCAGATGCTTAACTGACTGAACCACCCAGGCACCCTGGTCAATGTTATTTTTGATGGAAAGTAGTACCCCCCACTCCCCACTACAACCTGATGTCTGGCCATTCTCTACCTATTTAAACCAGCTCTTTAACAAAACTACTTAGAAATTACTCAAAAGCCTAGATAGCTATTCACACCAATACTTTCAGGTCTCTCCATCAAAATGAGGAAAAATCAAATGGGGACGCACACTGTTATTTACTAGTTGCTTACAACTTCCTTCCCTCAACAAATATATAGTGAGCATCCATCATCTGCCAAGCACTGAGCCATGTGAAGAAGACAGACCTGATACATACCCCCATGGAGGTTACAGTCTGGTGTTCCCCAACCAGAATTAAGGGACCTTCTTTTGTGGAAAACTCTTTACTAATCCGGGACTGTGTCTAGCACAGTGCTGGCTTGTGAAATAATTCTATTGCTAGTACTTTTCTACATTTTCCAACATCTTAAATGGGAGCATATGCCTCTCAAAATTTTTAAATTCATTAAAATTGAAAACACTCACTGACTCTCTGAGACATGCATGAAAGTAATCTGTCAGACCACCTTGTGAAGCAGGGGAAGTCCTGACTATCTCACTGCAATAGCCTTGCAGTTCTCCCAGGTAAACTCCTGAGCCAACAGCCACCGCTGACTCTTCATCTGCTGCCTGACATCTATTCTCTTCCCTCCAGACACTTTACCACTTTTCTAGCCCTGAACCACCCAGTATTCTAAGTAAGTACTGTGTTTAAAATCCAACCAATTTCCTCTGGAAATTTAGAACAGACACCAGTTACTTTGGATTCTTTAAACGAGAAAAGACTCCAATTGCTATAGTCAGTCTTTTAAAAAGGAAAGAAACCTCTCTCTTTCGAATCATTACGTATGATGCCACTCCATTCTAAAGGGTCTTAGATAAGTCTTCAATTTTGTGAAGTTTAGAGATTAATAATACCTTGGGGGGGGGGGGAATGCTGAAAGGTAGGCAGGTCTTGTCACAGTAAGAGAAAAGATTCTTTCCTGCTTTGCTGTGATTAGCTACATAAATTGTAGTGCAAATTCCAGAGCTAAATGAATTAGTATGCATCCCACTCAGAGTTCTTTATTTGTTGAAGTAAAATGCTTATAATCTTTGCTTGGGGGAGAAAAAGAGGGTATGTCATTGAGTGAATATGAATTAATCAGTACTTTATGGACAGAACCCATAATTTTAAGGCAGTGAAAAAAGGCGAGGCATTTATCAGGGTTCCACTCAGCAATCTCCCTCTGTCATTGCTAATAAATCTTTTATGAAATAGAGTTTTGCAATCTTTGCAGGAACCTTCCCCCCCTCCAACCACCACCTTTCCTTGGAAGAAAAAAAAAGTTAGCATTCATCTTTAATACTTTTCTCCTCCCTTCCCTATTTGAATTTCCTTTACTCAGAAAATCTCTTTATTTTGAAAGCTTTCTTTCCAAATTTATAAGTTCAAGACTTCTTTCATTGGAGGAAATAATTCATATAGACCTTCTCCCAAGATATTGGAAGACAAAAGCTTAGTTTTAGGTGAGGAACACAATACTTTAATAAGTATCCTATCCTGGACCTGCTAAACAATTAATATTTATAGATGGAGCAATACATTCCACAACAAACTAAAGGAGTTTGGAGATAGATAAGAAGATAATTATACAACATTCCAATTCTAATGCTTTATAATTTTCCTATAACTACTCATAGAAGTAAGATTCTGCCAAATTATAAACAGCCTGCCAATAACCTCACGATGCCCTGATTTAATTAGTATTTTATGCTCCTACTTGAAGGTTAGGTTCATTAGCTGTGAAATACACTACTGGATGTCTGGATTAAGATTTAAAGGGAACCCTAAGTGTGGAGTGGCATGTAGCCACTTTCTAGCCATTTAAACTGGGCAAACGGATGTGTGATCATCCTCCCCGAGGTTGGTAACTTTTTATTTTTAGCCACAAATCCACAGGCCATCTCTCTTGGTTAGGGATGGTGCCTGATGGCCAGTCGGAAGCTTAAAAAGGTACATGACTGAGAAACAAGTTGTTAAGAGGCTATAATGAAGGGTTGGCAGGAGGGGGGTAGGATGCCAGTAATGACTTTGCCATTAAGCTTGCGTTCCATTTTACAGCTTGGATTTATTTATAACAACAGGTGGTGGTATTTGTGGGGAATTGCTTGTTTTTTCATTTGAGAAGGGCAGCTCCATACATCTGCTAGAAGGCGAAACAAAACCTTTTCCAAACACTGTTTCCTAGCTTTCTGCATCACCATTAGGAAGGAAGAATTTGTAGCAAAAGGCCACCCTGCCATTATTTCTTCCTGATGACACTCATTTAGCAGCCATTAAAATGCAAATAGAACTATGATTTTTAGATCACAAAATTAACATTAACGGTTGGATGATTGATTAAAGGTCATGGTGACGGTATAACTTAATTTCTTAGATAATTGTGTTCAGTTTTCTGCAGACTGTTTGGGTTTCTGAATTAATTTTATCTGTTGTTGAACACTGACAGGTGCAGTAATTGGCAGAATCTCCTTTGGGCTCATTTCTTCCCGTGAACCGCACCCCCTTCTCTTCCTCAAAGGCATTACCTAAAACAGAAGACAAGGCCAAACCAGCCAGCACACGACCAGCAGACTTACGAGTCTGGGCGAGGTCACTGGAGGGGTTATTGCAGAACTGCAAAACCCCAAATAGAATCCCATTCCATGGCTAACGAGTTTTCCCCCTTAAGAACTTCCTGCATCAGGCTCACAGTGGTATAAAATGACCCCTGGCCATCCCCTGGGGCTCAGGCTAGTCTGCTCGGATCCCTGGCTGAAGGATCCCATATCAGACCTGTTTTTCTTTAATGGAGGCAATAAGCCACAGATAGAGGTAATAATAACACCACCAGCTTTTTGTGTCACCTCTATATGTGAGAGTTCAGCCAGTGATCCAATAAACTGAGATGGGAAGAGGCCAGAGATTGGGTCCATCTGCTCAGCTTCTCAAATGTCAAAAAAATAAAAAATATATAAGGTGCTTACCTGGCAGGTTAAATACCTTCCTTGATCCCAATAAATATGGAACTCTGTGCTGCAAAGACAGGAATTCACAGGAAAAGCACCATAGCACTGAGAGAATCAAGTTAAACTTTATCATTTTTTTAAATTATTATTATTATTATTATTATTATTATTATTACTATTGCTATTGTTATTGCTTTGGCATTGTCTCTTAATTACTCTTGAAAGTTTCAAAGGACTTTGTTTTATCATGATGGATTGACTCTATTTGGCAAACTTCTGTCCATCAGCTTCTGGATTCTGACTCAAATTAGGTCCTTTCATTCTTGTGAGTTCTTAGACTAAGATTGTGCACACAGTTCATAACTGACAAATCCCACCCTCTGAGAGCTAACAGTCTAGTAGACAGACCTCTGAACATGAAGCAATTAAAGAATAATGCAAAGCACTATGTAAAACAGTTACCAGACATAAGCTCCTCAAGGTCCCAACCATGTCTCATCAGGCTTTACTTCAACACAAGTATTCATTCAACAAATATATCTTGAGCACCTACTATATGCCAGGTTCTGTTCTAGGGTCTAGGGAGAGTCTAATAAAGAGGACAGACAATGCCTTCAGAACATAACTTAAAGCCTCTGATGAAGTACAGGAAAGGGAGAACAAGCAATGAACAAAAATTAAAAGTGGGCTAAGGGCTACAAAAGGGAAAGGAAAGAGTAAAGAAGCACTATGAGCACTTATAGTAGGCTTTGTATTCCCAGAGCCTTTCACAGGGCATACTAGGTCCTAAATTAATGCTTGGTGAAGCCATCAATCTCTTTATTAATGAGTCAATAAGAGGATATAAGGATATAATTCTGGGGAGTCATAGAACAGTCCATGGGAAAAAAGGGGACCTACAGGCCACCATACTGGCCATTGTCAGTGCCCCAAACACAACATACCTCCCCTACCCCAGAGCCTTCATACGTGCCACTTTCACTGTGTGACACCCCCTTTCTTTATGCCTAGTTAATGTCCACTTGTATATCAAACTTCAGCCCAAAGGCCAGGAACACAGGGAAGGCATCCCTGATCTCCCCTTCCCTTTCCCAACTCCAGATCAGGTCCAGGGCCTGGATATAGAGGCCCAGTCAGATGTCCAGGTGCAGGTTCCCACAGACTCTACCACTCCAACCCCCTACCACACCCCTTGGGTAGTGGCCCACATTACACAATTTATACTCATTTGAATGATTATGTGATGGACATCTCTCTCCCCGCTCCAAACTCTAGGCTCGAGGCCTTCAGTAAACAGTTGTTAAATGCATAGATGGAGTTTGCTGTGTTGGGTCTTGAAAAGTGGCAAGTATCTGAACAGGCAAGGAAGAGGAAGAGCAAGCACAGAAGGTGGGAAGAGTGCACAGTAGGCCCCCCGGGGCTGCACAGGGTGGATGCCAAATATTTCACCAGCTGTCCAGACTGGGCTCAGACCATGCAGAGCAGATGGTGCTGAGGCTGGTGTCTCCCTGCATTGCCAGGTGCTAACCCTTTCCTTCCTGGGATGTGGGAGGGTGGGTGGGTCCCAGGCAAAGGTGCACCTGAGAGAGTAGGAGGGCTCCTCAGGGCAGCAGCTACCTACCAACATTTTAGCAAGCTGAAGATTCCATCTGAGAGCACCAGCTGACAGAGCAATTTCAGAGGTGAAACGTGCCCCCTGGGGAGAGGGGGTGGCTATTCCTATTTGGTTAGACAGGGAGATAAGCTAATGTATGAGAAACCTTAAAACTCCGGCATAGGCTTTTGATCTCATTGTGGGCTACATAAGAAATCACTGTGGACCACTAAGAAAGGGAGGAATGATGAAAGGCGTATTTTTAGAAGGAAAGATTTCAAAGTTCAGGCCAGATGCTGTGCTAGGCGCCATTTAACTAAAAGGTAATACACAGACATTAGGCTTTACCCAAATTAAGTTTCCCATTTCATAATGCTCAGCGCTGATCCTGAATTCCCTGAAGAGTTAGTCCCCATATTCAACTTCAACGAGGCTGGCTTTGGTGGTTTCCTCTTCCGGTCTCTGAGCTCCCAAAAGACAATTCCTTACATCCTTAGTGATGAGGATGGTGTCTAGCCCTGGTAAATGCTTGTTCAGGGGATAAATGAGTGAATGGCTTTATTCAAAATAAAAACATAAAAAGTAGCCCCCAAGTCTGTGCTATCATGCAAATCCTCTCTCTCCCCTCCAACTTTCTCAAACAGGTTTTCCCAACTAAAGAGTATCTTTCATCAGCTTTGCCAAAACCAAAGACAGTCTAAATGTTCCCCTTCCTTGCCTGCAGTCTAATAGAGCCCCAACGCTGGGTGCAATTGCCTGCACCTCTCTGAATCCAACCCAGTCCCCCTTCTTGGCAATCACTGACTTGGTAAGCTGTATTTCATGAAGTAAACCAGGCTTATTACGGAGAACATATTTCCAGGAAGAGAGATGTTAATTTCTTCCTCATACAAAGAACAAAAATCAATATCGTAAATCCAGGAAATCTCCCCTAAATGTCTCCCCCATCATCACTCTCTCTTGTGCTCTGTGTAAATACCATCATGACAGGTTAGCTATATTTTCTACTCAGGCAATGTGATATTGAGGTGACAGCAGGACCAGTCATGCTGCTGAAGCAAGGAGTATCGGCTGGGAAGTTATTCCTCGAGGTATTTTGTGACATTGGAATTCCGTCAAATGGAGCTAAATGTACATTTATCTTTCAAACAAGCCTCAGTTCCAATCCTCAACCTGCTTAGAACACACTGAGCTTAGATGGTGACCTATAGATTTTCTACATGAGTTAAAGGTGAATGAAAAAGGAAGCAGTTTTCTATGGCATGTTTGCATCTCAATAGCTGCATTTACTCGAATGTGTAATAAACACCAACTGCACACATTGTACGAGTGAGACATAAAAAGTGGGGACACTAGCACCAATTATGCAGGAATTGACAGTCTAAGTAAGCAAACAGAGTTTAAACTAGGACTTATGGTTAATTTTAATACACATACACATCATACCCTAGTAAATCCCTGTGCAGAAATGTGAAATCTCCAAGTAATGTTTTTCCTACCACCTTTTGGGGGTCCCTTAACCTCATGCAGCCCCAGAGGGAGGAGACACAGCATCATCTTAGGAGTAAACAAGAATCTAATTTTAGAAATCCTCCAAGATGTTGACCTTTGTGTAGGGAACTGTCAGCCTAAGACCCAGGGTCTTAGATGGGTTATTATAAATTAAAATCTAATACTCCTTCCTTCTCTCTGGATCTATAATGCCCCATTCAATCAGCAACGTCCAGCTTACATGTGCAATTCAGCTCCAAGAGGTAGACAGCAAAACCTAGTGACTTCAACATCCCAAGGGCATAGGCAAAATTAATTAAGGCATTGCTGCTGAATATTAGCCCTCCTTGAGTCCTCCCTCCCAGGTTTATTTCTAATTATCTCCCATTGAGTCATGTCCCCAGTGAGTCAAAATTTTTATTAGATTTTTAGGAGCTGATCTCCTGACAGCTTCAAAGGATTTTTATATTTTAGCATAGTTGATTCCCTCTAATATGCTTCTATCTCTTAACTAATCTCTGTCCTGAATCATATTATAAAACCATAGAGTGGAAAGAGTCCTTTGAGGTCACCTAGCCCAATTCCATCTGATTATAGACAAGGAAACTGAGGCCTAAGGAAGTTTAGCATCTTGAATAATATGAGTAAGTTAGCACTGCAAAAACTTGATGCTACAGAGACCTACTGTTAGGTCCTATCAAGACCAAACTGGAAATGGTCCTACAATAAAGGCCTGCATATTTTGGCTTTGAGGTTATCCCATCAAAAGGTCATTCTATATTCCAAATACCTACACAAAGTCCCCTCGTCAACAAGCCAGTCCATGCATTCTGAGCTTTTAACCAGTATTTCAGTTCTGCCTCTTTAATGTGGATAGACAAGGAGCCATCATACATAGGAATAAAGATTCCACCATGAGAGACATGAAAGCAAACTAAAAACAAACAAAAGAAAAGGAATCTACAGACAACAGAAAATCCAGAAAACAGAAGAAAATCTCTAAAACAATGTATCCTCAGAGCCATATTTTATACATAAAATATGATGCCATGAAAGTGAATTTATTAAAGTACAAGGAGTTCTTAGATATTAAAAGTATGAAAGCAAATTTAAAAACTTAATAAACAAGCCAAAAAGACTCACAGAAAGTAAAATAAAAAGATAAAGAGAGGAAAAGCCGGCCAAAAATATTATAAGAATGCTATGGAGATTAATCCAGAAAATCTACCCTGCAACCAACAGGAGTTCCAGAAGTCCAGTATAGAGAAAATTAAGGGAAGGAAACTATCAGAGGCATAAAACAAGACTATTTCCCATGACTGCAAGATGGAAGTCTGCCTCAAAGAACAGACTCATAACTATAGACAGAAAACCAATGGTTACCAATGAGGACATAGATGGGGGATGGGGGAATTAGGCAATTAAGGAGAGTACTTGTGATGAGCACCAGACGATGTGTGGAAGTGATGAATCACTATATTGTACACCTGAAACTAATATTACACTATATGTTAACTAACTGGAATTTAAATTTAAATTAAAAAAAACACAACATGGAAAAATAGCAGATAGATGTCTGCCTAAGAGAGCTTCCTGAATGCCCAACACCATGGTACAGCTGTGTGAAATTTCGAAGGCCAGGGATAAAGAGGAGATCTGGAGAGCTTTTGAGAAGAGAAGGAGAGTTTTCATCAAAGGACCAGGAATCAGGATGGCTTTGGATTCGTAGACATTGGAAATAAAAGAATAATGGAGCAATGCCTCCAA